>NC_079219.1:7748989-8008284 GCF_029633865.1 Lampris incognitus | reverse complement strand
AAGCGGGGGAAATCAGACATCTCGTGTGTGAAATCAGACGTCCGGTCGACACAAGCCGGCCCCGCTTCGATTACATAACACATTCAGACAATTGAACTTTTTTCTTTCTTTTTTTTTGGGGGGGTAACACCATGTGAGCAGATTTTAATGACGTTAATTCAAGACATTTTCACCTTTTAGCCTCCGCTAGTAGCGGTCCGTAGAAATAACCATTAAACGGCGAGCGACTCGAGGATTTTTGGGTCCTTTCCGACGTGTCCCTGGCCCGTTGTGCTCGGTGCTGGGCGCTCTATCCGACTCTAATTCCATTATGCGGGTCTTCATGAGATTGATGAGGTGACGGAGAGGAGGTGGAGTGAAGGTGCATGTGTGTGTGTGTGTCTGGGGGTGGGGGTGGGGTGGGGTTAGTGGTGGAGACGACGGGGTATGAGAGGACGGCGAGCGCCGTGGTTCTGGAGAGGCGCTGAGCCCCGGGAAGCAGGAGGGAGCGACAATTGTAACGGAGATGGATAAGGAGGGAGGGAGGAAACTGGAGCACAGAGGTAAGACGAGATAGATAGAGAGCTTAGTGTATGTGGGGAGAGAACACGAGCTGCTGTGTGTGAGTGTGAGCGAGAGAGAGAGAGAGAGAGAGAACGGGTGACAGGAAGAGCGAGACAGAGAGGCATGGGGGAGTGAGGAAGCTGTAAAGTACATTGATTTTTCCTCCCCCCCCTCCTTTCTCAAACTAATTAAAGTTTTGGCCTGGTTCAGTGATTACCCCACTGCTTACAGAGCTTTTCTCCCGCTGAAGGGCCCCATGTGCTACCTCTCCTCCTCCTATCCTCCCTCTCCTTCCCCTCATCCCCAGATGCCTGCCCCTCCACTTATTTACATAGCTAGGGGTGTTTTACTATAGAATTATAATTAGGGAGTAGTGGCGCAGGCTTTCTAGCAAAGGCTCATCCCACGCCTCGTACCCAGGAATGCTCGACTGTCGCCGCTTCTGCTCAGTTTTGAGGGAAATTGGGTTGAAGTGGATTTATTTCTACATTCTAGTTTTCTTTTTTTTTTTTGTTGCCTTCTTACCCTGGCGTGCTGCTCCTCGTTTTATTCTTAAAGAAAAAAAAAAAATCGGGGCGTCTGGGTGGCGTGGCGCGGCGGTCTATTTCGTTGCCTACCACCACGGGGCTCGCCGGTTCGAATCCCCGTGTTTCCTGCGGCTTGGTCGGGCGTCCCTACAGGCACGATTGGCCGTGTTTGCGGGTGGGAAGCCGGATGTGGGTATGTGTCCTGGTCGCCTCCTCTGGTTGGTTGCGGGAGGGGGGCGCCTGTTCAGGGGGGAGGGGGAACCTCCCACGCGCTACGTCCCCCCTGGTGAAACTCCTCACTGTCAGGTGAAAAGAAGCGGCTGGCGACTCCACATGTATGGGAGGAGGCACGTGGTGGTCTGCAGCCCTCCCCGGATCGGCAGAGGAGGCGGAGCAGCGACCGGGATGGCTCCGAAGAGTGGGGTAATTGGCCGGGTACAATTGGGGAGAAAAAGGGGGGGGGGGAAATCCCCAAAAAAGAAGAAAATAAAACACAATTTCCACATCATCTTGTTCTGCATGTACATGTTGTGGGGGTGCCAACCCACTGGCAGCCGTGACGCTGAGCCGTCTCCTGTGTGTTTACCGAAATGCCACCGAAATGATGTCCGCAGCTGACATCACTGGTGGACGGTCTGTGAATTTTAAAACGTACTTCCTGGTTTGCTGATAGGGTCTCGCACGAACATCGTGTCCCCCCATTTTGCCATTTTGCTTCGATATTTCTTCGCTTTGAACGAATATTTCACGTCCCCGAGACAAACCGTGGATAATGCACTGCAAAATGCCATGAATACATCGCTGTCCTCGGATTAATCAACAGCATTCCCCCCCCCCCCCCCCCCCACCCCCCCCGTCTCTGAGTAGTTGACATTTTGGAGATTAAAAGGTTTATGTACTCATATTGACACCAAGCTGCAACTGAGCTGGACTGTTGTCTCCCCCCCCCCCCCCCCCCCCCCCACAGGCCTGCTGCGACTGGAGGAGCTGGTGCGCCGCTTCCTCATCTCCCGGGAGACGCTGTCCATCAGGATGCTGGATGACAACCTGGACCCCACCCCGCTGCTGAAGGAGATCCGTGACGACAAAGTGGCCACCATCATCATCGACGCCAACGCCTCTGTCTCCTACCTCATCCTCAAGAAGGTCAGGGGGTCATCCATTATTCACTGCCGGGGCGGGGTCTGGACCCCCTTAAAGAATATGAGCCTCGCTCTTCATGGGAGCGAGCCGCCGGCTCATGCCCAGTCATCCTCCGTGTATCCCGCGCTGTCGATAAATTCGGGTTAAGGTTGTCAAGGACACACCGAGCTCGCCGTAGGTGAAACTGAAACATTAAACCGAGCTCCGTTTCTGTGAACATTCTGGAGGCTACCGAGTCGTGATCGTCTTACATAAAGACAACGTCTAGTCATGAGTTCTGGAGTTACAGGAAGCCTGGTTGTCAGTGCAAGTCTGCACCGGACAGGGACTATCACTCTTTTTTTAAATCTCTTTTTTTATTGTTTTGTGTGATCAAGAGACAACAAACAAATTCACGATGGTTGGCAGATACGAAAAGGACATAGCAAATATTCTGACACATCCTCATCATCATCAGGGCGAGTGTCCTCAGATGAATTTCATCTTTCGACGGCTTGTTTAGTAAGACGGGTCTTATAAAACACGTCCGTGCTTCGCTACAACTATGCACGTGAGCGGTATCAGATTCGACTGAGTTGGCGACCCTGACCGTTGACCACAAAACGGTTCTCCCGCTCAGCATCATGTGGGTTTCACCGCTGGTCACTGATTGGCTCTTCCGCTGAGCTATCGCATCCACTAAGCTGCATCCCCGTAGCGTTGTTATTTAACCCATAAGTGGAGTAACCTTGACTCATTATCAGGGCGTGTCCACATGTCACCGGGCCATGATAATGAGTCTACAGGGGGGGGGTTACTCCTCCGGGGGTTTCTGTTCGGGGTTGCCCCACCCTTAGCCTTTGGCTAACAAGCCTTATCCCGCAAGGTAGCGGTGTACAGGTTACTTTATAGGGCGCCGGTGACTCGCCCATAGTCAGAGCCCTGTTAGTGAGAACAGTCTGGACCTGGAGACGGTGGGGTTGACTTGTGTGGGAGACGCGTTATATCGCACCAGGCGGCTTGTGTGTTTGAGACACACACCACACCAGACCACACTAGACCAATTTATTCCGACACAAAGTGTCTTGATGCATGTTCAATAATCCAGGTAAGAAAATCAAAGAAGGTTGGAATCAGTTCACCAGGACGCAACATTGTATCCAGATGAACCGATTCACCTTCTTTGATCCGGACACAAAGTATTATTAATCAAAGTTTTCTGAATAAGTCACCTTCAGAGCAGTAAGTGGACAGCGGCCCAGTGACAGTTAACACAAAATTAACTTAAGGTTAAAGCTGATATCCATGACTCCCCCCCCCCCCCCTTAATGAATCATTATTTTATCCATCTGGATCATTTAGTCAGGTTACATAAAGCTCACTGGCATGTTTACTACGGTCGGAGACATTAGTGACATTTTTTTGACCAGGTTGGCTGAATGAATTTTTCATTTTTTTTCAATTTTGATTTTGAGATACTTTATTGATCCCCGTAGGGAAATTAGGCTCTGCATTTTACCCATCCTAGCTGTGTAGCTAGGAGCAGTGGGCAGCCGCCGTGCAGCGCCCGGGGACCAACTCCAGTTGGTCTTGCCATCCCTCGGTCAGGGGCACGGGCAGGAGTATTAACCCTAACATGCATGTCTTATTTTATATATATATATAAACATATTTTATTGGCATTTTAGGAAAACAAACATTTTAGGAAAACATCAAACCAATGCATCAACATAAATTGTTCCATTATTGAACCCGTCCAACCCCCCTTCCTCTAGCCCCCCCCCCCACTTAGTCCTATGAGCTCCTTATCTTAGGTCGAGGAAATGTGACAATAATAAATCAAATCAAATCAATTTTATTTGTATAGCCCAATATCACAGATTACAAATTGTCCTCAGGGGTCTTAACAGCAACACAACATCCTGTCCTTAGACCCTCTCTTCGGATAAGGAACAACTCCCTAAAAAAAAAAAACCTTTAACGGGGCGAGAAAATAGGAAGAAACCTCAGGGAGAGCAACAGAGGAGGGGTCTCTCTCCCAAGACGGACAACGTGCAATAGGTGTTGTGTTTATGCGATTTACACAATACAACATTGAAAGAGGACAACAGAATTATAATGGACTTATAAAACGTATGAAGAATATGATGCAGAGGATGCCAATGTAATAACAACAATACATTACTGCTAAGAGTCATAACAATAATAATAAATGAGGTACATTAGTCTATAGCAAGGAGAACAAGAAACAAATATATACATACATAAACATACACACACATACAAATATATATATATATATGTGTGTGTTTGTGTGTGTATATATGTATATATATATATATATATATATATATACACACACACACACACACACACACACACATACTAATAAATGAGAGCAAAGTGTACTGTGTATATGTATGGGCCATTACAGTGCATAACAAGTTGTTGGGCCATTTGAAGAGTTTCAGTGTGCTACCAAACTGTAGGATTCAGCTGTTCGGTTGTGTTAATTGTCTCATCTGGGTGGTCATTCTGGGGGAAGGGCGGTCAGACTCTGAACATAAGAGACCAGGGGCTGCCAGTGACTGTAAAATGTGTCTGCTGACCCTCATATGGAGAATTCGACCCTTTCCAACTCCAAAACAGAGACGGTATCACGCAGCCAAGAAGTAGGAGATGGGGGTAACGGTTTCCTCTGTAATAACCCTCCATAGACGGGTTATGACAGAGGTGGGTGAGATTATATATTGGCTATAGTAGTCAGTGGGGATGGTCCTACCGCTTGTTCTGATGTTACAGAAATGACTCGGAAGTAAGATTTCCAGTGCTCCCCCAGTCTCGGACGTGACGTGCGTGTCTTTTTTCGATGGCGGGGGGGAAACCGGAGCACCCGGAGAAAACCCACTGTGGACGCGCCGTGAGTCCGAGCAGGACGGCACCTGGGAGGCTTTCACCGGGTCCATCGGAGCGGCTGTCCGCCCTCGGCACAATGTCCTGGTGTTGGACCGATGATATACAGCTGTGATTAGCGTGTGCTCTCCATCTTCTCCCCGTCCCCGCCAAATGTCTCCTCCTTTTTCACCCCTTGCTTTCCCCGTCCTCCGCTCTGTCGTTCTCCCTGGCTTATCTTTCACCTGTTCTCACTCAGTCTTGACTCTCTCGCTCTCTCTCTCTCTCTCTCGGTCCCTCCCTCTTTCGCTCTCTCTCTCTCTCTCTCGTTATTTCATTCATCCTTCATTTCGCTCTATTTGTAATCTCCCTCTGTCTCACCCTTCTTGTGTCCCTTCCTTTGCTCTTTCTCCCTAATGTTCTCTCTCTTCTCTCTCTCTCTAATCCTACAGGCATCGGAGCTGGGGATGACATCAGCATTTTACAAGTACATCCTCACCACCATGGTAAGAGTATAGCGACTCCATCCTGTCTCTCCTTTGCTTTGCTTTCCTACATTTTTTTTCGGAATTTCCCCCCTTTTTCTGCCCAGTTGTACCCGGCCAATTACCCCACTTTTCCGAGCCTTCCCGGTCGCTGCCCCACCCCCCTCTGCCTATCCGGGGAGGGCTGCAGACTACCACATGCCTCCTCCGATATATGTGGAGTCGCCGGCCGCTTCTTTTCACCTGACAGTGTGGAGTTTCACCAGGGGGACGTAGCACGTGGGAGGATCACGTTATTCCCCCTGGTTGCCCCTCCCCCACTGGTCAGGTGCCCCGACCGACCAGAGGAGGCGCTAGTGCAGCGACCAGGACACCCGCAGACCCGGCCAATTGTGTCTGTAGGGACGCCCGACCAAGCCGGAGGTAACACAGGGATTCGAACCGGCGATCCTCGTGTTGGTAGGCAACGGAATAGACCGCCACGCTACCCGGATGCCCTCTTTCCTCCATTTTATTTTATTTTTCCTGATAGCCCAATCTCTCTCTCTCTCTCTCTCTCTCTCTCTTTCTCTCTCTCTCTCTCTCTCTCTCTCTCTCTCTCTCTCTCTCTCTCTCTCTCTCTCTCTCTCTCTCTCTCTCTCTCTCTCTCTCTCTCCCTCCCTCTCTCTCTCTCCCTGTCTCCCTCTCTCTCTCTCTCTCTCTCTCTCTCTCTCTCTCTCTCTCTCTCTCTCTCTCTCTCTCTCCCTGTCTCCCCCCCTCTCTCCCTGTCTTTCCCTATGGGTGCTAAGATATTGAGGCAACTTAAATATTCAACAGAAGTGAAAGAGAGAGCGAGAAAGGGGGCAGCAGTAGGAGATCAGGGACAGTAGGTGGAAGAATTAGAGCAAATATAATGGCGAGATTTGTGAAAAGGTGGTACAAGGCTACGGAAAGCACACAAAGAGATAGGAAAAAACAAAACAAAACCAAAAGAACAAGCCAAGTGAGGGAAATAAGGTTGCAGGTGAAGGCGAAAAAAGCCATGACTCGCGCCGCTTTCTCTCTCTCCCGCTTTCAAGTGTCCTGTCCGTTTTTCATCCGCCTCTGTGTTATGCTTCCTCCCTCCGCCCGCCCGCCCCCCTCCACCCACCCCCCCTCCTCCACTCCGTTCCTCCTCACATCATTTAAATTAATGTGTCACCTTATGCCGTGTGTCTGGGTTTTTCCCCCCTTTCTCCACCCTTTGTATTCGCCGTGGGCCGCCGCTTTAGATGCCATGTCGTCAATCTGCCTTTGTGAACACCGAACGAAGTAATTTCCATCTGTCTCTCTCTTTCTCCCTCTCTCCGAGATTAGATGTTGTCACCCTCATGCCCTCCCTCTTGCTTTATCAGACTTGATTTTGCACAGTAATTTCTCTTCTCTTTTCAGATTTGATACACGTGTTGTCACTCTCTCTTGCTCTCCCCCCCCCTCCCTCTCCCCCTCTCCAGGACTTCCCCTTACTAAGACTGGATGACATAGTGGACGAGCAGTCCAACATTGTGGGTTTCTCGATGTTCAATACCACCCATCCCTTCTACCTGGAGTTCATCAGGAGCCTCAACCTGTCCTGGAGGGAGGGCTGTGACCTTACCTACCCTGGTCCTGCAGTCAGTGACACACACACACACACACACACACACACACACACACACATTCACACTATATACTCATGCATATGCACACATACGAGTGGCGCAGTGGTTAGCACAGTCGCCTCACAGCAAGAAGGTCCTGGGTTCGAGCCCCGGGGTAGTCCAACCTTGGGGGTCATCCCGGGTCGTCCTCTGTGTGGAGTTTGCATGTTCTTCCCGTGTCCGCGTGGGTTTCCTCCGGGGGCTCCGGTTTCCTCCCACAGTCCAAAGACATGCAGGTCAGGTGAATCGGCCGTACTAAATTGCCCCCAGGTGTGAATGTGTGTGTGTGGGTGGGGGGGGGGGCTGTGTGATGGCCTGGCGGCCTGTCCAGTTTTTCACCCCGCCTGTCACCCAATGACTGCTGGGATAGGATCCAGCATCCCCGCGACCCTGAGAGCAGGATAAACGGTTCGGATAATGGATGGATGGACGGACGGATACACACATACATTCAGACACGTTCAGATACACACACACACGCACCCGTGCAGACATGCATATACATCCACACACACACACACACAAAAACACGTGCACATACACACACAGCCACCCGTATACACACACCCACCACACTCACTCACTCACTCACTCACTCACTCACTCACTCACTCACTCACTCACTCACTCACTCACTCACACTGCTGACACACACACACACACACAGAGGTAAAAGCTTTGTTTGTGCACTAAACAGCATTTAGCATAGACTGCTGCTTTACTTTGTAGCTGTGGAGGTCCAACCGGCGTCTGTTGTGTGTTTAATGTTTATCGACGTATCCCTCCGTATTTCTTCTGCGCTGTTATATTCAACCCTCGTTTCTCTTCTCCCCCCTCTCTCCACCTATTCTCTCCTCCCTCCACCTATTCTCTCCTCCCTCCCCCTCCCTTCTCTCTCTATGTGCACAATGCTCGCTCTTACACCACCATCTCTCTCTCTCTCTCTCTCTCTCTCTCTCTCTTAACACACCTTCTTCTCCCTCGACTCCGTTTCTTCCTTTCTACCGCCACCTATCACCTCTTTGCCACCCCCCCCCCCACCTCCCCCCTCATTTCCCCCCCTTGTTCTCTCACTCTGCAGCTCTCGTCCGCGCTGATGTTTGATGCGGTGCATGTGGTGGTGGGGGCAGTGAGGGAGTTGAACCGCAGTCAGGAAATCGGCGTGAAGCCGCTCAGCTGCACCTCGCCCCAGATCTGGCAGCACGGGACCAGCCTCATGAACTACCTGCGCATGGTTAGCGACATGCAAGCACCGCCTCATATGCAGATGTTCAAACATGCAATACACACACACACACATGCACATATAAAAAGCCTGTGTGTCAGGCGTCTGGGTAGCGTGGCGGTCTATTCCGTTGCCTACCAACACGGGGATCGCTGGTTTGAATCCCCGTGTTACCTCCGGCTTGGTCGGCCGTCCCTACAGACACCATTGGCCGTGTCTGCAGGAGGGAAGCTGGATGTGCGTATGTGTCCCGGTCACTGCACTAGCGCCTCCTCTGGTCGGTCGGGGCGCCTATTCAGGGGGGAGGGGGAACTGGGGGGGGGGGGGAATAGCGTGATCCTCCCACGTGCTATGCCCCCCCTGGCGAAACTCCTCACTGTCAGGGGAAAAGAAGCGGCAGGCGACTCCACATGTATGGGAGGAGGCATGTGGTAGTCTGCAGCCCTCCCCGGACCGGCAGAGGGGTGGAGCAGTGACCGGGACGGCTCGGAAGAGTGGGGTGATCGGCCGGATACAATTGGGAGAAAAAGGGGGGGGGGGGGTCCACAAACCAAAAACCAGTGTGTCTGCATCCATGGGTATTGGGTGGAGTTTCTAGAGCATTCTCATTTTGACCATTTTGAGGACCGACTTCACTTTTAGTAGCATTGGCAGCGCAAAGCGGGCATCTATGCGCTGTGCTGTTGGCTGCACTAGTGACAGAGGATAAGTCGGGTCTAACTTTCTACAACATCCCTAAAGACCCACATCATCATAATAGGCACTCCCACAGACAACTTTCAACTGTGTAGTTAAAATTTCATCGGGGTGTGAGAGGCTGGCTGGCTACTTACATTAGTTTGATATTACCGGCTGATGAGCAGCTGCTACGTTAGCCGAACAGCAGCCCGAGAAATAGCAGATTTTGATTTACACGAGTGGCAGTTTTTCCGTTTTTTTTGTTTGAATACACGGGACGAAAACATTTGCGAGGTTGGATAACCAGTTGTGGTCTCGCTGCTACATCTTTAATTGCCCTCCTTGGCCTCTTCAGCTCCCGAGTCACTTCACATTTCTTCAGTACATTGATTTTTTTCTGACGCTGTTCAGCAGGATGGGGGCAAACGGAGCAGGCACCAAACCAGGATGAAGTGGATTCTCTCTTTTATTTCCTTTTCACATGAGAGAGAGGCTGAGGACATGACAAATACCAAACGCCACTACAGTTCTTTCACTGTAAAATAAACTGACCTAATGACTGGCTGTCCAACCTCGCAAATGATATCACATAATGTAATCGAACATGAAAAGTTAAAATTGAACCCAAAAAAATCATTCTGTGTGTTACTTAAAATCTGTCGCAACTCGGCTAACTTGCCAGCTAATCGTCAGCTGATATCGACAACAAACCGTCGTAAGTAGTGCCAATAATGCTGATTTAGGTCCTCAAGTTGGCACCGTGAATGCCGTTGTTCTTCGGCCCTAAAACCCGTGGGTATGAAAGTCTCGCCTTCATATGGCACATGGCAACATGGTGTCATCGTGTCCTTGGGTTTCATGTTGATATACATCTGTCACACCTGCTGCCAGCCATGTACGTGTGGCGTCCCCTCGCCCTACGGTACCGTGCATCCTCATTATAGCTGAGCTGTGTACTTCTTAGTGGCGACAGTACAGCAGCCAGCACAGCCACAAAATACTGGCCTGTCCTCCTCACAAGCGCATCCGTAACCTCTTGTCTCTTGTTATGCCTTTGCTATCTCCCGTCTCTGGCAGTCTGTCTGTTTCTCCCATCGATGAGCTGTCGTCATGGCAGCCTGCGTTCCATCTCTCATTGTCTGCTCCCCACGGGCCTGACATCTGTCTTTTTTAGTCAACCTCATGGCGTGTTCCATCTTCAGCGTGGCGCCATTCATCTTAGCTCCTGTTAACTCTGCCAAGCACCTGATCTCCGCGAAGTTGGCACCCCGTGTGATCAGAACATGAATAAAAATATTATCATTCATTTGTGCAGTGTCTGTGCTACAAAAAACTTTGTCTGTGCAGTAATGTTGTTTGAGATAATTATATTTTAAAACGTTATATTTTTATAGACTGTGTCACTCTGCGCCCCATTATTGTCCAAATTGTCCCAAACTAGTCTCGTTTGTATGTGCTCGATTTGTGCCCATTTCTTCTTCTTCTTTCGGCTTGTTCCCTGTTTCTCAGGGGTCGCCACAGCAGATTTTATAGTTTCCATCAGTACCCTGTGAGATCACAGCACCAATGGCGGTCGTTGTCAACCCAGGCCTCGACCGATCCGGTATGGAACCTTGACCATATGATCTTGTCAGTCCGCATAATGATTTGGCAAAGTTTTATGTCAGATGCCCTACCTGACACAACCACTAACCCTATGGGGGGGGGGGGCACAGGTAAAGAGCTGGATGCCATCCCAGTATTCATGGACTTGCGCCCACAAAGCCTATAGATTTACCTTTTAATCTTTATTTCTGTTGGCAGCACGTAGTCTTGACAAAACGGCTCCCTGACACCTAAAATACAACGCCAAAACATTCAGTGATTTAATAGAATTTATATGTTTTGTCACTATTGCCGAGTCCTGGCTGAGACGAGTTGGGAAAGGGGGCAGGCTCAGGGACGTGTTGTGCCTAATAAGCTACAAGTCTCCATAAACGGCATTAACACAGCACAAACAGTGAGACCAGTTTTAAACTATTTGGACAATGAGTGGCAAAATAAAGTCACACGATTAAAAAGTATTGTTTATGCAAGAACTAAAGGAGCACAAATGTTTCTTTTAACGGCACAAACTGGCACAAATCGAGCACAAATGAACGACACCGGTTTGGAATGATTTTGATGACAATGAGGGTTCATGTAAAACATCCCAGAAGAGTAGATAAAATTCTACAGATAAACCATCTACTCCCAGTGCTTTACCCTTTTTCGTCGAATACAGTGCTTCATCTATTTCTTGACTTGTGAGATCCGCATCACATATAGATTTGAACGCATCGCTGATAGTAGGTACAAAACTCTGGGTATGCTCCATAAATTTTTCACACAGCTCTGTGTTGAATTTTGATTTATATAGGTTTTTATAAAATGATACAAAATCTGAAATCTCTTCTGGGTTAGTGAGAGAGGGATTTCTTTTAGCGTTCCTTTTCTTGAGTGCAAAAAGATAACTGGTATTTCTTTCAAGCTCTTTGATCCATTTAGCCCTAGATTGGAGAAAGACCCCATTGCAAGATCAATTAACATTTGATCCAACTTTTAATTTACATTTTTTCATTTCCAATTCTTCATCCACTGATAATGTATTTTACTATATTTAGCCTAGTCATGATTTCAGCTTCATGCCAGTTGCTATTTCTCTTCAACTCCTTACTGCGTTTAGGAGCTAAGCATCCTACCTTAAATTTCAAATATTCCCAAGTACTTCTATTAACATAGGAATGGTCATCAAGCATCTCTTTGGCTAAATTTTTGCTAGCATTGAAGTCATTATCATCCAAGAGCTTGTTATTAAATTTCCAGTATCACCTAGTTCCATTACACGGGAGCATTCCACATCTACGGCAATTACCTTGTGATCTGACAAAGGCGCATAGTGATGAGAGACATTTTGACATATTGCAGTATTGATGAAGATGTTAGAAACGAATCAGTTCTTGACTTCAAAGTGTGATTCTTGTTATACCATGTAAAGTCTTCCTCATTTGGGTTAAAGAAGTGCCAAGAGTCTGACAGTGAGGGTTCTGTACAAAGGGATGAGATGATGGTATGTGACAGTACATAAGGAAGCCTTGCGGGGTAGTGGTCAACTGTGTCATCTGGGGATATGTTGAAATCTCCACCCAAGAGGGTGTATGATCCTTGATATTTGGTTTGAAGGTCTTGAATTTTATTTGTGATTAACTCAAAAAGGCTTTTTTTGGGTTGTAGGAGTTGTGGCCATATATATTGCCTACAATCAAAATCCATCTTCCATTAATTGATAAAGAGCTGTCCAAAACCTCACCTTTGAATTTGTGAAGAAGACTCATTACTCCTGCACTGTGATTGGAGCGATGACTGCAGTAGATCGTGTTTCCCCATTGAGATTTCCAATATTTCACATCTGAGTCACATGAGTGAGTCTCTTGAAGTAGTATAATGTCAGCATCGATGCATTTACATCGTAGAAAATTTGCCTTCCTTTTAGTGTTATCACGACTATGCCTTGTATTAAGTGAAATTACATTCAAGAATTTGAACTTGAACTCCATACAACAAAAATAAGGGGAAAGAGAAAAAAATACAAATACAAAAAAGGATTTAAGTTTGATGCTTTAAAGAGCTATAACCTACCTGAGAACGAGGTAGTAGTAAACTGGTATTATTGTAACCCATATAAATACAGGATGTTGTAATGACATAGGCTACCAATTTGTTACAACAGTCAGAACTGACAATAACGTTAGCCTAACAGTTTCTTAAACTTTGGCAGGGTATCACCTTGTCCTATAACTTATAGATGGTTTTGTTTTAGTCAGGGTTTTATTGCAGTCAGGGTTTCACCCTGGTCTACAACACATGAATGGCTTCCAATTTTTGGTTACTTTTAATATCCACAACCAATTTTCTTTCTGTTTTATCGTTCCGTCTATTTTTTCTCTTTATATTTATATTATTTTCTTTCCATTCAATTGCTCTGTGATATTGGGTCAGCAGACGTCCAGAAGATCCAACATAAACAGAGGAGTTTGGCAGGGTTGTCCTGCCTCTCCATTTTTGTTACTTGTAGTTGTCGAATTATTGTCTCAGCATTGTTAATGAACTTAATTTCAAAGGTATTACAATCTTAGATAGAGAAATTAAGCTCTTTCAACTGGCAGACACCACAAATTTTTTAAGAGATGAGAATCAAGTGATACATGCAGTTAATTCTATCAAAGAATTTTCTGAAGCATCAGGTCTATGGTTGAATATATCTAAATGTGAACTGCTCCCGTTATTTATTTGTGATGAAACAATAATTGAAAACATACCAGCAAAAAAATACTGTAAAATACCCTGATGTACACATCATCCAGAATCCAGACATCAGACAGATTTTAAATTTTCATCCAAGAATAAAGAAAACAAAGACCATCTTGAATAAGTGGTTACAAAGAGGTCTTTCAGTATTTGGTAGAGTTTTACTCACAAAAGTTGGTCTTTCTTGATTTGTGTACACATCGCTCTCACTATTTGTAAGTGTCATGACTTGTAATGAAGTGAATAAGATATTCTTCAACTTTATTTGGAGAAATCAGACCCAGCAACTTAAAAAGTCTGTTCTTTCTAATAAGAAGACTTAAGGGTGTCTTGAAATGTTAGACTTTAATGATGTCATTAACGAAGTAATTTGAAGTAATTTGGTTAAAGAATTGTATGGGTTGTCCCAACTCAGTTTGGAATTTTATCCCCACCCACATATTCAACAAACTTGGTGGTCTTAATTTCCTATTAATGTGTAATTCAGTGTTGTAGTCGAGTCACTAAACCTCGAGTCCGAGTCGAGTCTCGAGTCCCCAGTGTTCGAGTCCAAGTCCAAGTCCGAGTCACCAAAGAAAAGTCGAGTCCGAGTCGAGTCCCCATTACCTGAGTCCGAGTCGAGTCCCTATTACCCTAGTCCGAGTCCGAGTCATCAAGGTTGAGTCTGAGTCGAGTTCCAAGATGGCTCCGGTGATCCACTCGGGCACAGTCAAAGATCTGATATACAAATAAAAAAGGTCTACATTAAACAAAAATGACACAGCTGTCACCATTTCAAAGGGAGTTTATTTACTTTGTGACACGATAGCCAAACAAATGCACACCCACACACTCGCACACATGCACGCGCAAGCATGCGCGCACACACACATTTTTAGAACAGTCTGAATTTCTTTGACATTCTGAACATTGGATGTGCTTCAAAACACATTGATAGCTGTGCATAGCATGATATTAGCAAATGGTGGAAACAGTATACAGAAGTAAGTTCCACAGCATACAATGCAGTCATAAAAACTAGTCAAAAGACATTGTCTCTCAGGAATAGTTAGGAACAAAAGGCTGGTGGCACTAGTTTTAAGCATACACGTTGCATTTCAAAAACATAAGATCTGACAGCATGGAACTACTCAACCTTGCACGGTGAGGCCTCATCAAAATGCCTCCATGACTAAATACCCTTTCAATGGGTGCACTGGAGGCAGGGATAGAGAATACCTGTGTGGCAATCTGATAGAGGGTAGGGAATTTGGATTTGTTTTGCTGCCAAAACCTGAGGCACGGGACTGAGTCAGAGTCCTGCTCAGCGATCAAGTCGAGGTATGCAGTCAACTGAGCCTGGCCAGACGGCTTCTTCTCGGCGGAGGAGGGAGTCCTCCTATAGTGGGAGAACATTCTCAACTGCTTCTCAGGAGGAGACTCTGAAAGTTCACCTTCCCCTGGTCCTGCTTGTCACCCTCTGCCTTTATATACTCTAAAATGAGAGGGGGGCATGGGGGACTCATTACAAATATGTTATTGACTAGGCCTACATGACAAATGACATGTCTATGTGCTTTATTGTAACACCTTCAATGATATAAACATCACAACAATCAAATAGTTAATCACTTAACTAACATTAATCAAAACATTTCTCACCTTTGATCTCAGTCTTCAGCACATCTTTGATGTCACTGTCCAGCTGCACATCATGTTCTAGCCACTGGAAGCCAAATGCTGGGTCCAACACAGATGCTATGACGTAGGCATTGGTGAAAGGAAATTTGGTGGGGCCTCTTCCTTCAGCTGGCTCACATCCTGGTATCTTGACTGCACCGAAAACCTCTGCAAACCTTGTTTTCAAGGAGCTCTCCAGAGCTCTCACCAGAGGCCCACAGTATCTGGCTTTTCCTCTTATTTCCTGCAGGTGACAGCGCAGTGAGGACACAGGGCACAATCACACTGACGGTGACAGTAGTCTCACCCTGAGTTAGGTTGGTTGCCTCTAAGAACGGATCAAGAACTTCGATCAGTTCTTTAAGCTGAGCATACTCTCGTGGGGATAAGATAAGGCTTTTGTGCCCCTCTGATTCCAAGACACTGGACAACTTTTGCATGTCTAAATGCACATAAGCCTTTACCTGCTTCAGAGTGGAATTCCATCGTGTGGCATTCGCTGTTGGAATTGTTGCATCACCAAAACACGCTTCAAAGCAGTCTTTAAACGAGGTGCCACTGTGGAGGAGGTTGGCTGCACGGGATAGCTTTGCTAGGGTGCTTGACAGCCCACTGGTGTCTTTCAGACCATCTTTTATGACCAACTGCAGTGAATGTGTGAAGCATGATAGTCTCTGCATCTTACAGTTCTCAGCCAAAGTGTCATTGACTGTCTGTTGATCTTCTGGCATCAGGTCTTGCCATATTTCCTCATCCTCCTCAAATGTGCTGGGATCATGAGCTTCAGCATCACAAGGATCCTCTAGGGGAAAGCTGGCCTGGAAAGCTTTTCTCATGTTGGATGCATTGTCAGTTATGACAAAGTTGATCTTGTCCTTAATCAGGTATTCTTCAACACAGCATTCAAACATCATTGCAATCTTCTCTCCTGAGTGTTTCCCATGCACTCTTTTGCAGGAAAGAAGATATGACTGAAGGCTGAGTTCCTGTTTTTTTTATCCATTGCCACTGTGTGTGCTGTCACTCCAAGGAATGACTGCATCTTTCGATCACTCCAAATGTCTGTGGTAACAGCAACACTCAATGCTTCTGCCAGCTGGTTCTTTATCTGTTCTTTCTTGACTTCCACCATTCCTGGAATGGTCACAGAGGAAATTGTGGATCTTGCTATGGGCCGGTACTGAGGGTCCAGGACATGCAGCAAGGGCTTGAAGTCCTCGTTGTCAATGATGGAGAGTGGCAAGCAGCACTTAATGATTAGATCTTTTACAAGGGCATCACTTATAGCCTTCTGACGTGGATGTTTGAGGTCGTACATCCTTTGCTGTCCATCATTTAAAAATGATGTGATAGTCTTCTGACCTGGAGCAGCTGGCATCACATCTGAAGCAGTGGAGGCACGGTATTCTTGGAACCTAGGGGAAGATAGGATACACACTTTAGCTTGCTGATGCCAAACTGTTTCAAGTAATCTTTCTTACAGCAGAAAATGTGTAACGTTATAGCTATAACAATATGCAATAACAATACAAATGTTACACATTGTACACATAGTTGTTTGAACCATAACCAGTTAAGTTACATATTTAGTTATCTATATAACTAACATTACCATATTAGTAGATTAACTAATGTAAGCTAGCTGGATAAATGAAAAGTATGAGAAAAGATACATAATTTATGAGATTAACAGGACAGGGATTAATTAGCAAAACCCAGTCATTTAATTATTGATTTAAGTATGTTACATGCTACCTAGCTGAGCTTTAACTCTCTATCCTCCGTGAGTCTGTATGTTTATTCTGTATGGGTCAGGGAGGGTGTGATTTTGTTAGAAGATAGAGCCAGTTCATAGTACTGTTCAAAAGCTACGTCGCGCATGTCTATTTTTAGAATTTGGCACACCCAATGCTGCATATATGCAAAGAAAAATATCCCCATATTTACAGTAGCCTATGCGGTGTCACGAATCACGATACGGTTCGGTAGTTTTCGGTACATCGGGGGGGGGGGGAATGCCACATCCGTCAAATCTTGTACCGTCTCCAGCTCTCAAGAAAACCAGTGGCGGCATCCACATTAGCTTTCTTCAATTAGTCCATTTAGCGAGTAATAGCCTACAATTATTTTTATTTGCATTGTAAAGTTGTGCACATTTTATCAACATTATTTGTGGATGCATATAGGCTAGACTTCTTCCTTCTCCGCACTTGGAGAATATTCATGGCGGAGACCTGCAATGTGCGGATTTGTTATTGCTAGTTAAGATAAATGCTAACATGGTAGTTCAGAGTGGTGTGTTTTTTCCGTTAAGTATATGCTACTTGGTAATTAGCTAAATGATAAATAGGAAAAATCCGTTTTAATCTCCCTATAACACAAAGACGCTGCGTGTTACTTACCAACTCATCATTAGTGAGATGGATGGCACGCTCGTACCGAAAGCGAACCGTACTGTGACTTTTCTGTGCAATGCTGCATTAGCATTCTAACAGTAACGTTACTTAACTTACCTACACAATTTCACTTGGTTCTAGTGATATGATATACCCGCTACACCACCTAACCCAACGGTTCTAGTGACATGATATACCCGCCACACGACCCGACCCAACGGTTCTAGTGATATGATATACCCGCCACACGACCCGACCCAACATCTTGGACCAGTGGTTGAGTTACTTCAGAGGCTATTGTTACCGTAGCTAGATAGCTAGCTAGCTAACGTTAACTGATCACCAACCATATCATCAACTGACTGCATATCACTTACTTTTCTGGGTGCATCCTTGACAGATGTCTGTTGAAGTTTGAGGTTGTCCCGGTCTTCTCCTCAATAGTTCGTTTACATATCGAACAGTGATCTTGCTGGAATTTGTTGTAAAATCTGTGTAAGCAAAGCACACAATTCGGGGCGTCTCTTTAGGCATCTTGGCGCTACTGAACATGACGGTATGCACGCCACGTGAATCCGCATGTAGGTGGAACACACGTGCCTGCCCTTACACGAAATTGAATAATGTTACAGTATTAATATAGCTATCAATATATTTTAATAGGGCCTATTATTTAAAAAAAATCTAACAAAAACAGCCTTTATCAATTAAAAAGTCAGAGTCCGGGTCTCCAACTTCCGAGTCCGAATGCAGTAAATTCGCGAGTCCGAGTCCAAGTCCGAGTCATCAGTGCTCAAGTCCAAGTCGAGTCACGAGTCATGAAAATCAGGACTCGAGTCGGACTCGAGTCCGAGTCCTGGACTCGAGTACTACAACACTGGTGTAATTATTCTCCAACAAAACTACCTGTGAAATTATGAATCTTCCATCAACAAGTAGTTTTATCTTGGGAGCTATGCTACAACCACAACGTCTACGGTCACAAAGTTTACATCTGGAATAATGTCAACATAATCGGAGACAAATCGCTTCTTCTCCCTGTATGGCATCAAAAAGGTATCAACAATTTGTCCAATATGTTTGATGAATCCGGTAATTTACTTTCCTATGAACAGTCCATGTACACTAATGGTTTTCATATCAAGCATAAAGAATTCTACTCTGTAACTAAAGCTACACCAATTGGTCTGTTGCAGTTAATAAAAAGACATTTGACACATAGGGAGAAGATTAATATTGTTTCCAAAGTCTCTGTAGTCAGCCTTGAATTAAAAGATAAAAAAATGCAACAACAAACCCCTACTTGAAATCTTCCACGACAGAATGAAAATTCCCAGAGGCAAATTTTATCGGAGGCCCATCATAGAGAATATTGATTGGAAGAAAGCATGGTCGCTACCTTTCAGATTCTGTGTGACAACAAAATTAGAGAGGTTAATTTCAAAATAAAAAAAAAAGAAGTTTTGTGGCACAAATCAGCGCTGACGCGGCGCAAATGTATGATAACGTTTTTATTCATGTTCTGATTACATGGGGTGCCAACTTCACGGAGATAAGCACCTGGGCTGTGGCGTGGCAGACGGGAGCTGTGAAGTGGAGTTTCAGAGTCTGCTTCTCCGTATGAGTCTCTCTCTCTCTCTCTCTCTAACTCTCTCTCTCTCTCTCTCTCTCTCTCTCTCTCTCTCTCTCTCTCTCTCTCTCTCTCTCACACACTCACACTCACACTCACACTCACTTTCTGCTTGCTCTTTTGAGTCTGATAGTCTCTGTTGGGGCTACTGTTGCTCACCTGCCCTGTCTATCCGTCGTCGCTCCATGTGCTTGTTTCTCGGTGTCTTTTTCTCTTTCTCTCTATCTCTTACTCCCTCTGTGTTACACCATCTATTCACTGTAGATGGTATCTGCTGACTTAATGAACATGGATAGGGTGAAGAGCAAGGTTAGACTTTATACAGGAGGGTGGAGATTAAAGCTTATCTCTTTATTTATCTCACTCTCTCTGTCCCTTTGTTCTTCCATGTCTTTTTAACCACCATTACCGTACCTTCCACCCACTTTTTCTCCCTCTCCCTTTCCTTCTACTCCCCTCCTCCCCCTTACCCCCGCTCTTCTCCTCCCCATATCCCTATCCCAAATTCCCCCTTCCCTAATTCGGTTCCCATCCCTCTCCCGTCTCCCTTTCTCTCATTTTCTCCATCCCTCACCTCTCTCTCTCTCTCTCTTTCTGTCTCTCTCCCTTGTCTCTTCTTTGTGTGTCAGGTGGAGTACGATGGTCTCACGGGGCGTGTGGAGTTCAACAGCAAAGGCCAGAGGACGAACTACACCCTGAGGATCCTGGAGAAGCACCGAGGAGGACACAGAGAGGTCAGGGGTTAGCGTGCATGAACCAGGTCAGGTAGCTGATAGGCAAAAGATAAGCTGTCTGATTCCACAATACCCAAAGAAGCATTTAACATAGACATCCGCCCCGTCATGGCTGTCTCTCTGTCCAGTTGACTATAGCCAAGTGGGATAGACCCTGCTGTAACATCTGGTTTGATGCCAACCATCTGACTGCATTGACTAAGAAGCCTGCAACCACATGGTCAAATAATAGTTTCAGATAATTGTTAGCAAGTCTGCCAGATGGCGTGGCTTCATCAAATCGGTTTACAGCATCAATTCAATTTAGCGTTCTCTCTAAATATTCTGGCACCGTTGCGTTGGTTGACATTGTTGATCTCATCATTCTGGAGAGGTGAAAATGTGCCATTGGCAAAGATTCCCCACCCATTATATTTTTGTTTAAGGACATTAAAAATGTTATAAATTCTTCATGCTTTAAAGTTGAATCTGGGGTTTTTCTCCATTGATAGATGGTTATTTAATCCATTTGTACTATGACGTTAGGTTACATTTACCATGGTTGGAGACACTCTCCATATACCGTTGTTGAAATTTTCAGCTGGGTAAGATGAACACTGGTGCAGTGGCAAACAGGTTTTTATTCAAACAGGAAAAAGGATTGAAATGTGATGACTATGTGGCAATTCTTGTGTTAGAGACCTTGTATTCTACAATCTTCTTCTTTCAGCTGCTCCTGTTAGGGGTCACCACAGCGGATCATCTGTTTCCATCTCTTCCTGTCCTCTGCATCTTCCTCTGTCACAACAGCCGCCTGCATGTCCTCGCTCACCACATCCATAAACCTCCTCTTTGGCCTTCCTCTTCTCCTCTTCCCTGGCAGCTCCATATTCAGCATCCTTCTCCCAATATACCCAGCATCTCTCCTCCACACATATCCAAACCAGCTCAATCTTGCCTCTCTTGCTTTGTCTCCAAACCGTCCAACCTGAGCTGTCCCTCTAATATACTCATTCCTAATCCTGTCCTCCTTCGTCACTCCCAACGAAAATCTTAGCATCTACAACTCTGCCACCTCCAGCTCCACCTCCTGTCTTTTCATCAGTGCCACTGTCTCCAAACTATATAACATAGCTGGTCTCACTACCATCTTGTAAACCTTCCCTTTAACTCTTGCTGGTACCCTTCTGTCGCAGCCACTCCTGTCACTCGTCTCCACCCACTCCACCCTGCCTGCGCTCTCTTCTTCACCTCTCTTCTGCACTCCCCGTTATTTTGGACAGTTGACCCCAAGTATTTATACTCGTACGCCTTCGTCACCGCTACTCCTTGCATCCCCACCATTCCACTGTCCTCCCTCTCATTCACACATATGTACTCCGTCTTGCTCCTACTGACTTTCATTCCTCTTCTCTCCAGTGCATACCCCCACCTCTTCAGGCTCTCCTCCACCTGCTATGTATTCTACACTCTATTCTACCAATTTTACAAGCAACATCACAGTACACTAGTGTTCCCATATAATTTGATGTAGTTTGTAATACACTAGATTGCCTGTGTTGACTTGGGTTGCAGGATGCCATTTTTACACGGCCGGTAACTGTTTACCGCTGAGCTGACAGCACATAAATGGGAATGGCTGCTACACCTTGTTTGTTGTTTTTGCTGCCGTAGGGAGGGACATAGCAGGGAAATCGCGGATTTCAGCTTTTAATTATTAATCTAAATCACATTTCCTTGTTTTGAACTGTAGCAGTGTGGGAGGGAACCCCTTAGAGGGAGGTTTTTTGCATGTCCCGCCCTCTGTATGTTTACCTTGGCTTACCTAGATGGGGTTTGCAGAGCACCCGGAATTAGTCTCATACAGTTAAGACACATTCACACCCGTGAACTGACAAGCTACAAAACCAATGTGTTCTGCCATCAGATGTACGCTTGTCCTACTTACCTCAACTACCTTACCAGTAGTTTTTTATTGTCATAAATGATTCTCATTCATGGGTGTCCAGGTAGCATAGTGGTCTATAGTGCCTACCAACACGGGGATCTCCGGTTCGAATCCCCGTGTTACCTCCGGCTTGGTCGGGCGTCCCTACAGACACAATTGGCAGTGTCTGCGGGTGGGAATCCGGATGTGGGTAAGTGCTCTGGTTGCTGCACTAGCGCCTCCTCTGGTTGGTTGGGGTGTCTGTTGAGGAGGGAGGGGGAACTGGGGTGAATAGCGTGATCCTCCCACGCGCTACGTCCCCCTGGTGAAACTCCTCACTGTCAGGTGAAAAGAAGCGGCTGGCGACTCCACATGTTTGGAGGAGGCATGTGGTAGTCTGCAGCCCTCCCCGGATCGGCAGAGGGGGTGGAGCAGCAACCAGGAAGGCTCAGAAGAGTGGGGTAATTGGCCTGATACAATTGGGGAGAAAAAGAGAGAACAAATTCCAAAGAAAAAAAAAATTCTCATTCATGCTTCTCGCTAAGATATTCTCAGAAAGTCTGCAAATGAGAACTGGCAACTTTCTCTTTACAAGAACACTACTGGATCCTTAAGACCCCTCAATATGTTATTGCTTTGTGAACTGGGGGGTCTGCCTGCACTTGCCTATACCCAGGAAAGCTTTTAGGACCTGATGGAATTCCCTCAGACGGCACGGTAGCATAGTGATTAGCACGGTCGCCTCACAGCAAGAAGGTCCTGGGTTCGAGCCCCGGGGTAGTCCAACCTTGGGGGTCGTCCCGGGTCGTCCTCTGTGTGGCGTTTGCATGTTCTCCCCGTGTCTGCGTGGGTTTCCTCCGGGTGCTCCGGTTTCCTCCCACAGTCCAAAGACATGTAGGTCAGTTGAATCAGCCATACTACATTGTCCGTAGGTGTGAACGTGTTTGTGTGTGTGTGTGTGTGTGGGCCCTGTGTGATGGCCTGGCAGCCTGTCCAGGGTGTCTCCCCGCCTGCCGCCCAATGACTGCTGGGATAGGCTCCAGCATCCCCGCGACCCTGAGAGAAGGATAAGTGGGTAATGGATGGATGGATGGAACTCCCTCGCTGTGGTCTTCAGTTATGATTATCAGACAGAGGGGCATGATGAAAAATGGAAAATGTACTTCAAAATAAAGATTTAATGAAGTGTAAGTGCACATGTCACTACAGATCCAGACTGGTGCGACTGCATCACGGTTCGCCGGCTGGAGAAAGCGTTTTGTGCCGATCCCCCTTTAATATGTTTCAGAAGGATCCAGCACAGGCCAGCTGGCTTTTCACGTGAACACAAAATGCCACTTGATGATAAATCTAGTCTGGGCTTAAATTCGGGGGGGGGGGGGTGTTGAAAAACCAAGTTGCCCACAGTTAACATTTTATCTCGGGAAGTCTGCACAGCGGCTCCTGCTCTATAGGAAGGAGTATTCACTCACGGAGAAATACACCTCTCTTAAATGTCAGGGCAGGCGGAGGGAAAAGTAGCACGGAAAGCGCCGCGATTCTGTCTGCTACGCCATTACCTCTCACTTGACCTATTGAAAGCTTTACAGTATTATTTCCAGTAGAACTGCCTCCGAAAGTTTCGAGTCTTCAACCTCCCTCCTCATCGGCCCCAAAAAACAACCCACACACTTTTTCGGGGCCATTATCGCATACTTAGTGTGTATCTTAAACTCACTTTATTGCGCCCATAAAGCAAAGATATGCTCGCCGTTTACTGTGCCCTTTAAGGACAATGTTATTAAAGGAAGACAGACGCGGCTATGACTCTCTGGACGATGAATGTTTTTTGTTATTTTGTTTGTCCTCTTTTCTTTGCTCTGTGCCCTTCCTGCCTGTGAGTAGGCTTATCACTTGAATGGGCACAGTTAAATCAACGAGGGTATACTCCTTGTCGTTGTGGGGGGCGCTCTGTAACGATAAACATGCAAAGACGCTCTAGATAATGGCCCACGATAGATTGATGTTACTTGCTGCACCTATTAAGTTGCAGTAGATGTTCGGCGGCCTTCTGTTCCTGCAGAAGGATGTCAGCGGTTGGAGATGGATCTCGATTGTGCGTTTTGTGTCTCGCAGCAGCCGTTGATTATGTCTTGCCTGCTTCTCTTCTTCATTCAGATTGGGATTTGGTACTCCAACAATACCCTGGCAATGAACTCCACCAGCCTGGATATCAACGTTTCAGAGACGCTGGCCAACAAGACCCTCATTGTTACCACCATACTGGTAAGGTCGCCGTTCCCCTCTGGACCGCCACGCTGGGCGGGTCAAATTTATTTTCTTGTCACAGTGCTGGCTGAGTCCCAGTTTATGCCGCATCGTTGCCTCTCTCTGGACACTTTGTTGTAAAACACCAGGAAAAGTGATATATGTATACGGGGCGTCCAGGTAGTGTAGCGGTCTATTCCGTTGCCTACCAACATGGGGATTGCGGGTTCAAATCCCTGTGTTACCTCCGGCTTGGTCAGGCGTCCCTACAGACACAATTGGCCGTGTCTGTGGGTGGGAAGCCGGATGTGGGTATGTGACCTGGTCGCTGCACTAGCGCCTCCTCTGGTCGGTCGGGGCACCTTTTCGGGGGGGGGCGGGTGGAATAGCATGATCCTCCCACGCACTAGAGAGGGGAACAGAGGGGGTGGAGCGGCGACCGGGACGGCTCGGAAGAGTAGGGTAATTGGCCGGATAAAATTGACCTTTCGCAAAGTACCGCCCCAGAGCGGTGCTTGTCCAATCCTACCTTAGCAACGGTCCGTCAAGCTTTCAAACACACAACAAAACGCTGAAACTGTGTGCCTATGGGATCTGCAAATCGGATACTAGATATGTGAAAAGTCTGGAGGGGGTGTCATTTTCTTTCCCTTCCCGAAACCCAGAACGCAAGAAGCGCAATGTGGGCAATAGATTTGGCTGTATAGCAGACCCCATGGCCAGCTTAATCCATCCAGAATCAACAAAAATACCTGCCTGCTCCAAGCTAAGCTTGCTACTAGCTAGTATTGATAGCTAATACAGCTAACGTATTATTACTGTTACTTTTACCCACACAATGCGCTGATTTCTTCCTTCATGTTTTGGTGTTTTCCGGCTACTTCCTGGATAGTTCTGAAATGCTTGACGGGCATAGCAACAGTAACTAAGGGGTGCGGGACTTTGCGAAAGGTCAGTTGGGGAGAAAAAGGGGGAAACCCCCCCCCCCAAAAAAGAAAAGTGATATATACTCCTGGGAATGGATTAGGAGTATAATGTGTCCCTGCCATTACATCAAGACAATGTTACATCACACGTATGTATGTCTGCTCACACACAGTACTGCAAAGAAACTTGAGAAATGCATTTGCAGTGATGTGCTTTCTCATGACCATATCCATCCATCCATCCATCCATCCATCCATCCATCCATCCATTCATCCATTATTCGAACTGCTTATCCTGCTCTCGGGGTCTGCTGGAGCTTATCCCAGCAGTCACTGGGCGGCAGGTGAGGAGACACCCTGGACAGGCCACCAGACCATCACACAGGGCCGTCTCACACACACACACACACACACACACACACACACACACATTCATACCTGGGGACAATTTAGTACGGCCGATTCACCTGACCTACGTGTCTTTGGACTATGGGAGGAAACCGGAGCACCCGGAGGAAACCCACTCACACATGGGGAGAACATGCAAACTCCACACAGAGGACGAACCGGAATGACCCCCAGGGTTGGACTACCCCGGGGCTCAAACCCAGGACCTTATTGCTGTGAGGCGACCGCGCTAACCACTGCACCACCGTGCCGCCCCTCATGACCATATATGACCATGAAATTAACACAGTGATCTGTGAATGTAGAGCGAACAGTACCGCTATGAAAAGGAGTAACACAGCTACCAATGACCATGGATGCTATCTGTCAATCATATTGTCAGCTATAAAGCAGTATTACCTTACAGCGAATAAGAATGCAACATGTCTGTATTAGAAAAATGACTTTACCAACATAACGGCCTCGACACGGGTATGCGACAGCCAACAAGTGGGGAAATAGATGACAATAACTCACAGAAATATGCACCCTGACCAGTTGCAGTATGAGCCGTACAATGTATAAATATTGCCTCAGCAGAGAAATTGCCAACGAGTGGGGCAACAGAAAATTTATAGTCGAAAACAAGGCCATGATTCTTAGAGTTAGACAGAATACTTACAAACTCGGGGATAAAAGTTGCTGAGCCTAATCCGAAAAGCTCGGTGTCCAGAGGCTGTCGGTCAGAGAGGGAGAGAGAGATTGGATTGATTTTAAATTTCCACTTTATTTAAACTAAATCACATAGTGATCGTAAGGAATTCATTGAAGTCCATGACTCAGAGACAATCTGTGATAACAGTATAGATATCTTGCAATCCATGCACCACTTGATTTTACAAATTTTATCCAAAAGCATTATCAAAAACCAAGTCATCATCCACCACCGAACAAATCAAATGATTGTAGTGCCACTGTTGAATGAAAGCATCCAAATTCCTCATCGCTTTCCATCCATCCATCCATTATCCAAACCGCTTATCCTGCTCTCAGGGTCGCGGGGATGCTGGAGCCTATCCCAGCAGTCACTGGGCGGCAGGCGGGGAGACACCCTGGACAGGCCCCTTACCAATTTACTCATTATCAAGGAAGATTCCCAGATATTTAAAACCATATCGTTTCCATGATGAATTCCCTGGCAGGCTCAGAAAACCACCACTCCAATTTCCAAATGCTAATGCTTCACTTTTCCCCCCCAGTTAACCTTTGCAGCTGAAATCACACCGACTTCATGAGCAACCTTATATAATTTTTCAACATCTGCTTGGTTTTTGACAAGGATGACTACTTCATCTGTATAAGCTGGCAAAACAAGTTTTGTTGTTTCGGGTCCACGGTGGTGTAGCGGTCTAAGCATCGGCTTTGTGTCGATACAGTTGCCCACTGGGGACCGGGGTTCGCGCCCCGGTCTCGTCAGATCCGACTATGGCCGGACTCGACGAAGCAGCAATAATTGGCAACGCTGTCTTCGGGAGGGGGGCGGAGTCGGCTTGTGTTTGTCACATGACTGCGTCTCTGTGTGTCGGAAAAAGCAGTGGTTCGACCTGGATTCGCCTTATCAAGTGGGGAGGCGTCTCCTTCGAGACTGCCGGCCGGAGAGATGCAGTTGGCGAGGGTGGGTGTTTGAAGTAAAATAGGGATCGATTGGCCACTAAATTGGGAGAAATCAGAAATAGATTTATAGAAAAAGTTTTGTTGTTCTTTTTTTTTTGTCACAGTTTGGTAGACAATCCCTCACTATAATTCTTCATTTTGTGCAACAACGGTTCAATAGAAATAGCGTATAACAATCCAGAGAGAGAGCAGCCCTGTCGAATGTCTCTGTTTACTTTGAAAGGGGCACTCAAACCTTCATTTATCTTCAGTACACTCTCAATGTTCTGGTACAAAACGATCATGGCATTAAACCTGGGCTGAAGCCAAAACACTCCAGAGTCTTCCAGAGGTAGATCTGTTCAACTTGGTCAAATACCTTTCCTTGGTCCAATGAAATGAGCCCAATATCAAAACCCAATGAACTGGAGACTTCCAAAACATCTCGAATTAAAGACACATTGTCTGAGATAGACCTACCAGGCACACGGTACGCGTGATCCTGATGAATGATTTGATCCATCACTTGTTTCAGTCCATTGTCCAGAGCTTTGGACAGGAGCGTGTAGTCAGATCGCAGGAGCGAAACAGGATGCCAGTTCTTCATGTCATGAAGATCTCCTGTCTTTGGCAGTAAAGTTAATACTGCTCTTCTGCAGCTTAAAGGCAACAATATTCCCTTAAGACCTTCACTCAACACAGAAAAGAAGTTCTGCCAATTTCCTTCCAGAAAGTCTTATAGAATTCCAACGCAAGGCACCTTTCCTCCATCCATGCCCTGCAAAGCTGCATGCAGTTCTGACAACACCAGCGGTTCTTCTGGATAAACTCTGTCTACCTTTTTTTTTTAAGATTCGTTTTTTGTTTGGCATTTTCTGCCTTTATTAGATAACGATAGTCGAGAGAGAGTCAGGAAAGAGAAAGGGGATGACATGCAGCAAAGGGCCGGATTCTAACCTAGGCCGGTGCGGTAAGGACTCGGCCTTATGTGGTACATGCTCTACCAGGTGAGCCACCGGGGCGCCCCCAACACTGTCTTCTTTGGAGACCTTTGGCAAGCCCTCCCCAGAAGAGGCAAACATCTCCTATTTCTCCTCACACTCGCTGCTGCACAGCTTTGAATAAAACTCCGCTGCTTGTCACCGTATTTCTTGTGGCTCTGTTAACTCCTCAGAGCGTCATGCATCAATAATCTGGTCTGGCGATTCTTCTTCTCAAGGCCAAAGAAGAATTTAGATGGCACATCGATCTCATTCACACTCAGAAATCTCGATCGGACTAAAGCTCCTTGAACTCTAGTGCCCAGTATGTCTGCAAGACTAGTTTTTTCGGTTTGAGGACTACAATATGTCCTCGATTTCCTATGGATTCTGCTAATCTTTGGAGTGCCATTATTTCCATCTTCAGATCACTCATAGACCAGATAATGTCCCTCGTAACTTTGAGAGTGTACTGTTGACAGAGCTGCCTCACCATACTCCCACCACTCTCTCAATGATGTGAAGTTTTGGTTTTTATCTCTAAAATCATTCCAAAAGACTCAAAAAACATCCTTAAAATTAAGATCACAAGTGGTGTTAAAATGCCACTGCGCACTCTTCGGTTTTATGTTTACAAGTAAATCATCGCAAATAACCAGGGAATGACCAGTGAAACCTACAGGTACGATCTTACACATTTTCAAAACACTGAACCGATGTTTAAAACGGTAAAATCTATCTAACCTAGCCAAAGAAATGAAATTAGCCCTAGTAAGAGCCCATGGATATTGTCTGTTATTACCATAAATCTTCTCTATATACTATCTACTATGTCATTTGTTTGAATTAACTCGCTCGGTACATGCTGTGAAGGAAAATGAAGCGCGATGTGATTCCTGTCTAAACTATCATTTTGGGTACAATTAAATGATCCTCCCAAGTTTAAATAATCAACAGAGTTATAATTATTCAGACTGTTATTTAAAGTCTCTAAAACGAAACTCTGTCGTGCCCTGTATTAGGAACATAAACGTTAACGAAACTCACAGTATGACACTCAAACTTGGCTTTAACCACCGTGAAGCTGCCCTCCGCCACTTGTTCCATCTCGTAGAAAGCAGGTAAGAACCTCTTGGAGAAGAGAATGGCCGCTCCCCCACTTGCTGAGCTCTTATGACTCACAACCACTTCTCCAGCCCCATTCTGCCCTCCATTCAGGGTCATTTACACCGCCACTGTGTGTTTCGCGTACAAATGTTACATCAGTACCTTTTAACTTCATCAGCTCAGACAAACCAACTCTTTTCTACTCTCATCTCTTGCCCCATTTAAATTGAGAGTACCCATTTTAAAATTGCTCATGGGCGAGAGGAAGAAGGTCGAGCTAAAAAACTGCAACATTAAGTTAGAACTGATACGAAATGCCCTCACCTGTTTCTTCATCATCATCATCATCATTGTTGAGTTCCTGTCTGAATTTCTGACCAATCATCTTCCATCTGTAAATTTGCTGATCAGTAAAGCCTCCCTTTCCCTTACTCCTCATCCGAGAGCTGTCTGACTGTAGAAATATTTCTTTATCCGATGGTCTTCCGTTCTCACACCCTTCGTGCTTTTTGTCTTCTGTAGGAAGCATTTTTTATTTCTTCTACTCTATAAGAGAGAACGAAAGCCACTTTATTTGACATTGTATTCTTGCAGTGAATGTTTTCTCTGTATTGAACCCATCCTGTTGTATGGCAGCAGTGGGCAGCTGCGGCGCCCGGGGACCACCTCCAGTTCTTCTTTCCATTGCCTTGCTCAGGGGCACATGCAGGAGTATTAACCCTAACATGCATGTCTTTTTGATGGTGGGAGGAAACCCGAGCATCCGGAGGAAACCCACACAGACACGGGGAGAACATGCAAACTCCACACAGAAAGGACCTGGGACGTCCTGGGGGTTCGAACCCAGGACCTTCTTGCTGTGAGGCAAGAATTCTAACAACTGGGCCATCGTGCCGTGCAGAAGCCTGTGCTTCGCTGCAGTTTCTAGGTTTCTCTGCAGCAGATTTTATTTCACTCTCACTATCAGCAGCACAGTCATCTTCCATACTGGACTCCGACTCAGCTGTTTTCTGTTTGGCTGGCTGTTTCCCTTTTCCTTTACCGTCACTTTTTTTTTGTTGTTGTCTGTGAACCACTCGGTACTTTTGGGTTTTCTCTTAAGCTGTGGTACTCTGAGACTGGCCTCTTCACACTCCATGTCAGCCTCCTCATCATCAGCCAAGAGACCCCCTGCCACAGTTACACACAATTGTCCGTTTTGTTCTCCTCCTGATTCACAGCCTCACATTCCTAACTGTTTTGGTGAACTCCACTTGTCTTCTTTTGTTTTTCATTTCTCTTGTTTGTGTAACTTCTCATCGCCGGCACAGGTTTGGCTTTTCTGTTCATCAGCAACCCCATCCTTGCTGTTTGAACCTGTTTGGTTCCGTTCTCCTGATGTTGCCTCCTCGGCTTTCTCATTAGAACCTGATGCTTTTTCCGGACCAGCCCTGATCAGATGTCCCTCCTTACCACGACCAAAACATTTTGCGATCTCTCATGTTGCAAACAGAATGTAATCAAAACCATCAATTCCTAACTTGGAACGCCAGATTCAGCTCCTCACTCCTGTTATTGAGAATCATATAAACAAACCGTCTGTGAGAAACAACACGCTGCAGCCGGGGCGGTTTACACCCTGACGGTACTTTTTTCATCGGGGGAAAATTTTTTCCCATGCCTTGACAAATCTCTCACCAGTATCTCATCCCGAATAAACGAGGACACATTAGATAGCATTATCTTTTTTCTCCCCAATTGTACCCGTCCAATTACCCCACTCTTCTGAGCCATCCCGGTCACTGCTCCACCCCCTCTGCCAATCCGGGGAGGGCTGCAGACTACCACATGCCTCCTCTGATACATGTGGAGTTGCCAGCTGCAACTTTTCACCTGACGGTGAGGAGTTTCGCCAGGGGGACGTAGCGCGTGGGAGGATCACGCTATTCCCTCCAGTTCCCCCTCCCCCCCTGAACAGGCGCCCCAACCGACCAGAGGAGGCGCTAGTGCAGCGACCATGACACATACCCAAATCCGGCTTCCCACCTGCAGACATGGCCAATTGCCTCTGCAGGGATGCCCGACCAAGCCGGAGGCAACACGGGGATTCGAACTGGCCATCCCCGTGTTGGTAGGCAACGGAATAGCCTGCTACGCTACCCGGACACCCCTAGCATTATCTTTTTTGCTGGAGAAAGAGAGAGAGAGAGAGAGAGAGAGAGAGAGAGAGCATTAAGCGAAGCCAGTCTGTAAACTCAGCAGACTCAGAGCAGATAAAGAGAGACTGACATGCCCTTTCTGAACACATTTTTTTTAACATTGGGGGTTTTGAATCATAACCAAAAATAGGTGTAGTTTCATGAATTCAAAGCTACTGGCTACTGTCTTCCCGGGTGGTCGTTTGGGTTTGGCTCGTGTTTGCGTGGGTGGGGCTCGGTACCGCTCGTCATTTGCCGTAGAAAAAAATGAGAAATTCAGTGGTGTGAGGATTTGAATCACTGAGCTAACTAGCTAGCTAGATAGATAACAGATATTTAGATAAATAGATAGACATATATATATATAGATAGATATATAGATAGATAGATAGATAGATAGATAGATAGATAGATAGCAATACGTCGTAGCAAGATCAATAATAAAATCTCAGCAAAATAGCTCAAACTCGAGCCAAGTAGCTAGCAGGAGGGGGGTGAAAGAACGGCTTCTCCGTGGTTTTATAGCATCTCGCTACGGACACACCCTATATGCAAATAGACTGGTGTCTACGTATTCACAGGCACAATTTGTCATTGGACACCATCTACAGCCAATCACAGCTCTCTCTCGAGAGAGGCTGCAGACGTGCTGTTTTGGCCACTGAATTTCTCCGTGGTCACATTCCAACTCTGAACACAGCCTATCAACAGGAACTTTCAGATTTTGATGTCAGTATCACTTTAAATGATAAACCTGCCTTACTATGTGAGCATAAGTTCAGTCTTGCTTGCAGTAACCATGGTGATTATTATTTGTGGTTATAGTCATTATCAACACGGGCTGTACAGCTGTAATAACTTGGGCCGTGAAGCTCATTAATTCAAAACCACCAACCTTCTCTTCATTGAAAGTATGGGGGGAAGTGGTTAAACGTTTCCAAGTCGAGAGAGAAGCTAACCTGCTCAGCTGGCTGGCATATGATTCTGACTTTACACCGGCATCTTTAGACGGTAGATATAAACAACGGTGTCACTTCCATATGCAAGATTGTTGAAAACTGTGAGCTTGACAGTTTTGATCATCTATGTCAGACATGTCGGTTGGGGAGGCAGGACTTTTATAGGTATTTACAGGCTCCGTCATTACTTTTTAAAGGTAAAAGCTTCTAATCCAAGAGAGATTCCGGCTCTTATTCGTGTATTTATCGACGCATCTAACTCAGAAAGCAACAAACATCTTATAAGTAAGATATATTATGGCATCACATCACTGAATAAGGACTCCACAGACTATGTGAAACAACGATGGGAAAAAGAGCTGGACACTGAAGTAACTGAGGACATGTGGTCGGATGCCTGGAAAATGCAATCGTCCTCCACCAACTCCCGGACCTGGAGAGACTTCTGCTGGAAAAACCAGATCCACTTTTTTACCACCCCGTAAACAGAAGTCCAAACAAACCGGCGCTCAGCTGAGCTGCCGGAGGGGATGTGGAGGAATCGTGGTCGATCACGCTCGTGTTTTGTGGTCGTGTCCCTCCATTCAGACTTTTTGGAAGGAAGTATGAGTTATCGCCTCAAAAACCCTGGGTTTTAGCATCAGTGCTACATTCTCATCCTTGTTTCTTGGACATGTCCCTGATGGCCTAAGTACAGCTGATGTCTGTCTTTTGAAGGTCTTGCTGGCGGCAACTAAAAAGGCCATTACATAACACTGGCTTCAGAAAAATAGTCCTGCTGTTGGACTCCTCATCAATATTGTCAAACAATTACATCTTTCAGAACAGGTGACTCACTCTGTTTGACTCCAAAAAGAACTGGGAGAAAAACGGCGCGGGAAATTGTGTATTTATTTGGCCAATGAGAAGGATAGCTCATAGTTATTGTAAGTATAGTACTGTATATGAGACATTCTACTTAAGTGGTTTCTTGATCGTCCCATGACCTCCCGTTTTTTTCTGTTTGTGGTTTGCTTTTTTTCTTGTTCCTGTAATGAAGAAAATACCCAGAAATAAAAGGGGAAAAAAAAACCCCAACCTAAGTAGTCAAAAAAAAAACATATATATATATATATATACACTACCGTTCAAAAGTTTGGGATCACCCAAACAATTTTGTGTTTTCCATGAAAAGTCACACTTATTCACCACCATATGTTGTGAAATGAATAGAAAATAGAGTCAAGACATTGACAAGGTTAGAAATAATGATTTGTATTTGAAATAAGATTTTTTTTACATCAAACTTTGCTTTCGTCAAAGAATCCTCCATTTGCAGCAATTACAGCATTGCAGACCTTTGGCATTCTAGCTGTTAATTTGTTGAGGTAATCTGGAGAAATTGCACCCCACGCTTCCAGAAGCAGCTCCCACAAGTTGGATTGGTTGGATGGGCACTTCTTGCGTACCATACGGTCAAGCTGCTCCCACAACAGCTCAATGGGGTTCAGATCTGGTGACTGCGCTGGCCACTCCATTACCGATAGAATACCAGCTGCCTGCTTCTGCTCTAAATAGTTCTTGCACAATTTGGAGGTGTGTTTAGGGTCATTGTCCTGTTGTAGGATGAAATTGGCTCCAATCAAGCGCTGTCCACTGGGTATGGCATGGCGTTGCAAAATGGAGTGATAGCCTTCCTTATTCAGAATCCCTTTTACCCTGTACAAATCTCCCACCTTACCAGCACCAAAGCAACCCCAGACCATCACATTACCTCCACCATGCTTAACAGATGGCGTCAGGCATTCTTCCAGCATCTTTTCATTTGTTCTGCATCTCACAAACGTTCTTCTTTGTGATCCAAACACCTCAAACTTGGATTCATCCATCCACAACACTTTTTTCCAGTCTTCCTCTGTCCAATGTCTGTGTTCTTTTGCCCATCTTAATCTTTTTCTTTTATTGGTCAGTCTCAGATATGGCTTTTTCTTTGCCACTCTGCCCTGAAGCCCAGAATCCCGCAGCCGCCTCTTCACTGTAGATGTTGACACTGGTGTTTTGCGGGTACTATTTAATGAAGATGCCAGTTGGGGACCTGTGAGGCGTCTGTTTCTCAAACTAGAGACTCTAATGTACTTATCTTCTTGCTCAGTTGTGCAACGCGGCCTCCCACTTCTTTTTCTACTCTGGTTAGAGCCTGTTTGTGCTGTCCTCTGAAGGGAGTAGTACACACCGGTGTAGGAAATCTTCAATTTCTTAGCAATTTCTCGCATGGAATAGCCTTCATTTCTAAGAACAAGAATAGACTGTCGAGTTTCAGATGAAAGTTCTCTTTTTCTGGCCATTTTGAGCGTTTAATTGACCCCACAAATGTGATGCTCCAGAAACTCAATCTGCTAAAGGGAAGGTCAGTTTTGTAGCTTCTGTAACGAGCTAAACTGTTTTCAGATGTGTGAACATGATTGCACAAGGGTTTTCTAATCATCAATTAGCCTTCTGAGCCAATGAGCAAACACATTGTACCATTAGAACACTGGAGTGATAGTTGCTTGAAATGGGCCTCTATACACCTATGTAGATATTGCACCAAAAACCAGACATTTGCAGCTAGAATAGTCATTTACCACATTAGCAATGTATAGAGTGTATTTCTTTAAAGTTAAGACTAGTTTAAAGTTATCTTCATTGAAAAGTACAGTGCTTTTCCTTCAAAAATATGGACATTTCAATGTGATCCCAAACTTTTGAACGGTAGTGTATATATATATAAAAATGAAATGGACCATCCCATTGTGTCTTGGGGCCCACCAGGAAATCTCCCAGTCGCTCCAGACGGCCAGTTCGTGCCTGTCTACAACATGGGCGACTGTGGCAAAGGTTTAGCTGGAAACCAAGAAGGACATCTGGAGGAGAGCGCTCTTTGTGTTTGGTGCCAAGAGAAACAGTCAATAGAGATTCTGTGCCACCAGCGGTGAGAGAGACTTCCTCCCTTTTAAGGTCGAGTCCAGTAGTATTTTATAAACAAGAACTCACCTTTCAAAGCCACGAACAACAGTCTATATAAAACCCATTTGGAGCCTTCTAGAAGCACTGAACAAGCACCTTTTACTTGCTCAGTCCGTGGGCCCCTCCTTACTGGAACACAATAGATACTGTAAGTAGACGCAAAGGGAAGTGACGTCAAACTGAGTCAACTTAATTTACTTATAAAGTGCATTTAGAAATCCACATTAGGATGTCCAGGTAGCATAGCGGTCTACTCCGTTGCCTACCAACATGGGGATCACCGGTTCGAATCCCTGTGTTACCTCCGGCTTGGTCGGGCGTCTCTACAGACACAATTGGCTGTGTCTGCGGATGTGGGTATGTGTCCTGGTCACTGCACTAGCGCCTCCTCTGGTTGGTCGGGGCACCTGTTCGGGGGGGGGGACTGGAGGAATAGCGTGATCCTCCCACGCGCTACGTCCCCCTGGTGAAACTCTTCACTGTCAGGTGAAAAGAAGCGGCTGGTGACTCCACATGTATGGGAGGAGGCATGTGGTAGTCTGCAGCCCTCCCCGGATCGGCAGAGGGGGTGGAGCAGTGACCGGGAGGGCTCGGAAGAGTGGGGGGTAATTGGCCAGATACGATTGGGGAGAAAAAGGGGAGAAAAAAAATCATAAGAAAAGGTCGGACAGTATATTGCATATGGTCTCTGCGCAGCATTCCTCAAACTCTTGAGAAAACAGCGTCGCGGGAGTCAGCCGGTCAGATGTTTTTTTCTGTTGATCAAGATCCTCAAAGGTTTTGCCGTACTATCAAGGTCATGTTGAAAATTTAACATCTCACACGATGTCCCGGTGGCGCAGTGGTTAGCGCGGTCGCCTCACAGCAAGAAGGTCCTGGGTTCAAGCCCCGGGGTAGTCCAACCTCAGCGGTCGTCCCGGGTCGTCCTCTGTGTGGAGTTTGCATGTTCTCCCCGTGTCTGCGTGGGTTTCCTCCGGGGGCTCCGGTTTCCTCCCACAGTCCAACGACATGTAGGTCAGATGACTCGGTATTACTAAATTGCCCCTAGGTATGAATGTGTGTGTGTGTGTGTGTGTGTGGGGGGGGCTGTGTGATGGCCTGTCGGCCTGTCCAAGGGTGTCTCCTCGCCTGCCGCCCAATGACTGTTGGGATAGGCTCCACATCCCCGCGACCCTGAGAGCAGGGTAAGCGGTCCAGATAATGGATGGATGGATGGATGTTGCCCCTTCAGGTTAACATGGCACAGATGCACCAAAGTAAACCACCAGCGCCACACAAAAACACCCCATTGTTATCACACTCACGGGCCCTTCGTCTCACTAAATGTGCCAGCGGTCCTCTGCAGCCTTCTGGAGCAGCTGTTTTGTGACCATCAGAATCAGCATTTGGTTGGATTCCTGTGGGGATCCAGCGTGCCCAAGTGAAAACGACAAATATTTCTCCGTTCATTTGTAAATAGCGACACTTCATCTTAGTATCGACATTGTAAAAGCAACAACACAACCAGGTTTTTATTTCTATTCTGATATTAACCTTCAAATTTTGCCCTTTTTTTTTTTTACAAAGGGATTTCCTTCTTATCGGTTTCGACAGTTGTCAGCTAACAGCTATCAGTCATATCGGATGTGCGTGATTTTACACGGGAATCTTTTGTGTGCGTGTTCTATGTTTCAGGAGAACCCGTATGTGATGCGCAAAGGCAACTACCAGGACTTCCAGGGCAACGACCAGTACGAGGGCTTCTGCGTGGACATGCTGAGGGAGCTGGCGGACATCCTGAAGTTCTCCTTCAGGATTAAACTGGTGGATGACAGGCTGTACGGCGCTCCGGAGCCCAATGGCTCCTGGACTGGCATGGTTGGAGAACTCATCAACAGGGTGAGGGACTCATACCCACACCCTCAAGTGCACACACACACACACAGAATGTTTGTTTTTATTTTCTTTTTTGGGGGGGGTCCCCCTCCTTTTTTTCCCCCAGTTGTACTTAGCTAATCACCCCACTCTTCCATGCCGTCCCGGTCGCTGCTCCACCCCCTCTGCCGATCCGGGGAGGGCCGCAGACTACCACGTGCCTCCTCCGATACATGTGGAGTCGCCAGCCGCTTCTTTTCACCTGGCAGTGAGGAGTTTCACCGGGAGGACCTAGCGCGTGGGAAGATCACGCTATTCCCCCCAGTTCCCCCTCCCCCCTGAACAGGGCGCCCTGACTGAGCAGAGGAGGCGCCAGTGCATCGACCAGGACACATACCCAGATCCGGCTTCCCACCTGCAGACATGGTCAAATGTGTCTGTAGGGACGCCCCGGCCAAGCTGGAGGTAACACGGGGATTCAAACCAGCGATCCCCATGTTGGTAGGCAACGGAATAGACTGCCATGCCACCTGGACGCCCCCATGTTTGTTTTTCTATACTTGCCAGGAATTGACTGCATTCACTCCTTAGCAGTGGTGGGTGGTACTAAAATCTTTTTTTTGGGGGGGGGGGGGCGCAATTTACCTTGGCGCAGCACACCTGGCAGCTGCTTAAATGTCCACACAGTCACAGAGTCATTAAGAAGGACGATGTAACCTATAGATTTTATCAGGGTTCGTAGGCATCGTGGTGGGTGTGAACATGATTGACAGCCACGAAAATTGTCCAATCACATTAGACCAAAAAACATTAAAACAATACCAATTCGCTGCTAGTAAAAGTGGGCGTGTCTGGGGCGGCACAGAACTGCACCCCCTGGAAAATCTGAAGAAGCCAATCAGACAGCAGCCCCAGGTCACCTGCTCACCAAAGGTCTGAGGGCTTACATAAGGTATCGTTGGGCCGGAGCCCCTCACCCAGGACGTATATGTATTCAGACAGAAATCACCCAAACACCATTTGGAACCAATATTTAATGGCTGCTGACAGACTGAAAACACTTTTATTTCATAATTATTTGCATTATACAACTAAATTATATTTAACATGTTTTAGTAGATTTTCCTCTCTTGATGTTTGAAGGGGGCGGCGCCCCGGCGCCCTGTACTGGCCAGCCACCACTGCTCCGTAGCCCCTTAACCTAACCTTATCCATCGTAACTACATACATAATCTTAACCTTTAACCCCTTCACTAACATTAACATAATGCTAAATCTGACCGAAAACCCAAACCCTTAACTCTGAAATAGACTCTTGGAGAAGCGGACATTTTGAATTTAACCGTATGAGTAAGGACATTTTGGCCAGTGAGGACTGGCCAAAATGTCCTTACTCATACGGTTAAATTCAAAATGAGCCTCACAAATATAGCTACAAACACCAGCACTTGTGCGCACACACACACACAGAGGTGTACGTCCACAAAAAAAAAAATAATACAGAAAGGCAAAGTAATGCTCACAGGGAAAAATGCTGAATTAATTGCCTGCACAGACATGTGCATGAACACACTCAAGCACACAGACACACACAGAGACACACACACACACACAATATAGCCCAAAACCTCCACTCTGCTGTAACTTCCAGTGTCTCAAATTGCCCTCAGAGGGGAGTAAGACTCTTTATCTAGGACAAAACCTGACTTGATAATTCCCCAAAAGAGAGCGGGTAGCACCGCTTAAAAAGAGTCTGCACCATCTTTTCCCCCCTTCGCTGTAACGCGCCACTGTCCCGAGTCCGTCTGTCCCCGTCTCTCTGTGTCCAGCCCCGTTGCAGATGCCACAGACAAGCTAGGCAAGCTAATGAGAGCCCCCTCCCCCGCATAATTAACACGCATGATAACTTCAATTACCAGAGCTGCCGTCCCCGTGTGGGGCCCGCCACACTGGCGCTTCGCCGCTCGCCCCATTCGCTCCTTCCCTGCCTCCCCCGTCACCTGATCACTCGGTTCTAATTAGCGGCCCATGTTCATCAATTAGCTTCTAATTGGAGAGACAGAAGAGGGGTAGAGAGGCCAGAGATCGGCAAGGTTTTATGCAGGTGGAGTGCCCAACCACCCGCTAATGTGGCGCCATTAGCCTTGTTAATATGGCGGAATGTGTGTGTGTGTGTGGGTGTGTGTGTGGGTGTGTGTTTGTGCACTTCCTTCCCCATTTCATTTCCAGTTTTATTTGCTAGAGGATAGGAGGACTTTCCATTTGTCACCGGCAGAAAGGACATTTTACCAAACACAGCTCTCGTCTAACAGTCCACCAGCCGCAGTGTCGAGTGGCTTTCTATTTTCTATTTTCGTAAAGATCTCTAAACCCACTTCTCTCTTTTCCCCTCTCTATATATCTCTCTCACCCTCACTACTCTCTCTTTCTCGCTCTCTCGCTCTCTCACTCTCTCTCTCTCGCACTCTCCCACTCTCTCTCTCGCTCTCTCACTCGCTGTCTCTCACTCTCTCGCTATCTCTGTCTCTCGCTCGCTCTCTCTCTCTCGCACTCTCTCGCTCTCTCACTCGCTCTCTCTCGCTCTCTCGCTATCTCTGTCTCTCGCTCGCTCTTTCTCTCGATCTCTTGCTATCTCGCTCTCTCTGTCTCTCGCTCTCTCGCTTGCTCTCGCTCTCTTGCTCTCTCTTTCTCTCTCGCTCGCTCTCGCTCTCTCTCTCGCTCTCTCTCTCTCGCTCTCTGTCTCTCGCTCTCTGTCTCTCACTCTCTCTCTCTCGCTCTCTTGCTATCTCACTATCTCTGTCTCTCGCTCTCTCTCTCTCTCGCTTGCTCTCGCTCTCTTGCTCTCTCTCTCTCTCTCTCTCTCGCTCTCTGTCTCTCGCTCTCTGTCTCTCTCTCTCTTTCTCTCTCTCACTCTTTCGCTCTCTCTTGCTTGCTCTCTCTCACTTACTCGCTCTCTCTCTTTCCCTCTCGCTCCCTCTCACTCTCCCTCTCTGTCTCTCTTGCTTGCTCTCTCTCTCTCTCCCTCTCTGTCTCTGTCTCTCTCTCTGGCCCTCTCTCTCTCTCTCTCTCCCTCTCTGTCTCTGTCTCTCTCTCTGGCCCTCTCTGTCTCTCTCTCTCCCTCTCTGTCTCTGTCTCTCTCTCCCTCTCTGTCTCTGTCTCTCTCTCTGGCCCTCTCTCTCTCTCTCTCTCCCTCTCTGTCTCTGTCTCTGTCTCTCTCTCTGGCCCTCTCTCTCTCTCCCTCTCTGTCTCTGTCTCTCTCTCTGTCTCTCTCTCCCTCTTTCTCACTCTCCCTCTCTGTCTCTCGCTCTCTCTCTCTCTCGATCTCTTGCTATCTCACTATCTCTGTCTCTCGCTCTCTCTTTCTCTCTCGCTCTCTCTCTCTCGCTCTCTCTCTCTCTCGCTCTCTGTCTCTCGCTCTCTGTCTCTCTCTCTCTTTCTCTCTCTCACTCTTTCGCTCTCTCTTGCTTGCTCTCTCTCACTTACTCGCTCTCTCTCTTTCCCTCTCACTCCCTCTCACTCTCCCTCTCTGTCTCTCTTGCTTGCTCTCTTTCTCTCCCTCTCTGTCTCTCTCTCTGGCCCTCTCTCTCTCTCTCTCTTTCACTCTCTCTCTCTCTCTCTCTGTCGTTTCTACAGAAAGCCGATCTGGCGGTAGCGGCCTTCACCATCACGTCAGAGAGGGAGAAAGTTATCGACTTCTCTAAGCCGTTCATGACGCTTGGAATCAGCATCTTGTACAGAGTTCAACTGGTGAGCGGCTGTTACTTGGGGTCAGGGGGCGCCCGCCAAGCTCTGCTGGCTCCGGGGCGCCGAATTGAATTCCGGCTCTGCTGTCTGAACCGCATTTAAGCCCGCGGGATCGCAAAAGATCAGCTGGATCTCGCTGGGTCTACATTGGCAGGGATGGCGCGCACGAGGAATTCGAACCATATTCTTTTTTCCTGGTGTTTGGACGGCGTTAGGTATTCCCCGTACGTTTAGTTTTCACCGTGCACTGTAAGTACACGCCGCGATCTGCGGATATAATGGAAGTCACTGCGCAGTGGGAGTATTGTAAGTGTGTACCGGTGGCAGCTTTACATTGCTAATGAGGTTTTGGTCCCCCGCCAAGGAGCTGAAGGAAGAGGAGCATTGTGAAACAGAGCGTTTATGGATTGTAGCATTAGCAAATCAAAGCAATGCAGACCTCACAACCGAGTGCAGAGAAGGACACTGCCCCCTTGTGGTGCAGAGGGGACTAACCCTGACTGCTTCGTTGTAAAACTCTGAATTTAAAAAAAAACCTGCCTGTGTGACCTTGTGTCCGGGTCTAAGTCTCGTGTCTTAGTGTCCGTCTGCTTCTTTCTCTCTGTCTCCCTCTTTCTCTCTCTTCCAGGGAAGGAAACCGGGCTACTTCTCCTTCCTAGATCCCTTCTCTCCAGCTGTGTGGCTCTTCATGCTGCTTGCCTACTTGGCTGTCAGTTGTGTCCTCTTCCTAGCGGCCAGGTCAGTACGTCACGCCACGCACGCTTTCACGTCTGCGCTCCGTCGACTCTGATCTCGCGGCATGTTGGGAGATTTGAGGAATAGGATGATTGATCGGGGGCGGCGCGGTGGTTAGCGCAGTCGCCTCACAGCAAGAAGGTCCTGGGTTCGAGCCCCGGGGTAGTCCAACCTTGGGGGTCGTCCTCTGTGTGGAGTTTGCAGGTTCTCCCCATGTCTACGTGGGTTTTCTCCCACAGTCCAAAGACATGTAGGTCAGGTGACTCGGCCATACTAAATTGTCCCTAGGTATGTGTGTGTGTGTATGTGTGTGTGTGTGTGTGTGTGTGTGTGTGTGTGTGTGTGTGTGTGTGAGCCCTGTGTGATGTCCTGGCGGCCTGTCCAGGGGTGTCTCCCCGCCTGCTGCCCAATGACTGCTGGGATAGGATCCAGCATCCCCCGTGCCCCTGAGAGCAGGATCAGGGGTGCCGCCAGGGATTTTGCGCCCCTATAAAGAATATGACTGAGTACCCTTTATTTATTTAATTAATCAAGTAATTATTTTCCTGACTTTTCTAAACATTAAACCCCTTCCTCTACCTTCATCCCGTGCTACCGGCTTGCCCCAACAATCCCGTCATCAACAGCTTCTCCAGTAAGGGACCCATCTTCTTAGTTTGACAAATTTACATATAAAACGCTCTTAACAGAAAGGTGATGAGGTACCACCATAGCCCAGACTGAACCTGTGGGCTCCTTCCTGTGGATCGCGAATCAGAGAGGTCTTCGACAAAACTGAGACGTGGACTAAACCATTTAGGGGGAGGGTCGGGGTTCAAAACAGATGCTGTCAACTGGATTTAAAAAAAAAAATGTTTTACAAACAAACCATTTCAATGTACGTTTTAAATCATTATGCCATTTTAATAACACTCCTGAAGAATGGCTGATTTTTTTAAAACTGAGTGTTTTCTTTTTCTTTTCAATATTCTCGAGCACCGTTGTGGCGCCCCCTCTAGTCTGGCGCCCTTAGAATCTTCAGAAGATTATACCCCCTTAGGGCGCCACTGAGCAGGATAGGCGGCTCGGATAACGGATGGGCGGGCGATTGATTGGCGGCGTGGGGATGTGTTGGGCGATGCTTTGCTGCGGGTCGAACAATAAAGGTCACGCTTCACCCTCGTTTCTCGACCAGGCTGAGCCCCTACGAGTGGTACAACCCCCACCCGTGCCTGCGAGAGCGCCGAGATATGCTGGAGAACCAGTACACACTTGGAAACAGCCTGTGGTTCCCGGTGGGGGGCTTCATGCAGCAGGGCTCGGAGATCATGCCCAGAGCCCTGTCCACGAGATGTGTGAGCGGGGTTTGGTAAGTGACCGTTTGTGAGTGTGTTGTGTGTCTACAGGCTTTGTGCGTGTGTGCTTTGTTCTGTGTCCGTGCAGGTTGTGAGTGAGTTCATGTTTGTCTGCTCAACGGTGTGTCCATGTGTGTCTCTGTGTGCACACATGCTACCCCGCCCCCTTTTTCTCCCCAATTGTATCCGGCCAATTACCCCACTCTTCCGAGCCGTCCCGGCCGCTGCTCCACCCCCTCTGCCGATCCGGGCAGGGCTGCAGACTACCACATGCCTCCTCCCACACATGTGGAGTCGCCAGCCGCTTCTTCTCACCTGACAGTGAGGAGTTTCACCAGGGGGACGTAGCGCGTGGGAGGATCACGCTATCCCCCCCCTCCCCCCAGTTCCCCCTCCCCCCTGAACAGGCGCCCCGACCCACCAGAGGAGGCGCTAGTGCAGCGACCAGGACACAACCCCACATCCAGCTTCCCACCCGCAGACACAGCCGGTTGTGTCTGCAGGGATGCCCGACCAAGCCGGAGGTAACACGGGGATTCAAACCGACGATCCCCGTTTTGGTAGGCAACGGAATAGACCGCCACGCCACCTGGATGCCCCCATGTTTGTTTTTCTATACTTGCCAGGACCCTCATTGACTGCATTCACTCCTTAGCAGTGGCGGCTGGTACTAAATATTTTTAGGGGGGGGGGCAGTTTAGCTTTAGCTAAGTAAGTAAAGTAAGTAAGTGTGATCTTCTCCCAGCTCATGCAGTCATTCAAATACACACCGTCCTTCCATATTCAAGGTCATTTTGACGGCGTTTGTGTTTTATTAGACAGCAGAGCGTCTCAGCAGACACGGGGAGAGGACGGGGACGGTCACGTCTCGTTCACAGGCGGTGTTGAAAGGGTTTCATGCAGCGGCGGCGGTGATGCACAGCTCTTAACAGCTGACGCGGTGGTGGAACCATCAACCAGCCATTAATGAGGGACGCTGAGATGAGAGCCCTCGTACCGTACGGTGAACGTCTGTAAAGAGAAGAGCCGGGGCAGAAAAGCGCAAGTTAGAGGAAGGAAACCAGCGAGAGGGATCACGAGTAGGTCATAAACATGAAGTACTAGAATACGAGCTACTTGGCAAGGGGAAGTTATGGAATTTCTGAAATTTCAAATGTGTAACGTGCTCAAGTTTGTCCCGCTGAGCTGTTAACACACTGTAAGAACAGAACATGTGAACAAACCTCCACAGTCACCCAGAACCACGTTATTATCTTGTTTCCACAAGGATTTACCCATGAAGACCTGACGATGCAAGATTCGTTATTATCATATCAGAATATGTGGCCGTCCGGGTGGCATGGCTGTCTATTACATTACATTACATTACAGTCATTTAGCCGACGCTTTTCCCAAAGCAACTTACATCACTTAACGTAGGAAACCAGGGAAACTAGTAGTCATCAGAGGTCACAAGTGCATCTTCTCTCTAAACAAGCATCTCAGAGCACGACCAGTGCTAAAGTAAAAGCACAAATACGGACACGGTATCGAAATCCTCCAGCCTAAAGGAGACTAAGCTTGAAGATAAAACCTTGGGCCCGGTTGAGCCCTAAACCGGTCCGCGGTCTTGTAAAACCAACGGGAGGGCCGAGCCGCACTCCAGGTGGACTCTCGCTGAGGGACGGGTGACCCACCACACCCATGGACGCCCCTTCCGAAGGCTGGAGAGAAACAGAGGAAAGGCGACAAGGTTATCCGAGCCAGCCCGATGAGCCTGTGCGACCCGGAGAAACTCCGGGACGGAGCCGGTGCCGGACCGCTAAGAAAACAGAAACTTCTCTCCACAAGCCTGTAGGACCTATGAGTCAGGCCCCTTATAGATAACACACTAGTGTACATGATAACACACTAGTGTAAATGATAACACACTAATAATATACATGATAACACACTAGTGCACATGATAACACACTAGTGTACATGATAACACACTAGTGTACATGATAACACACTAGCGTACATGATAGCACACTAGTGTACACGATAACACACTAGTGCACATGATAACACACTAGTGTACTTGATAACACACAAGCGTACATGATAACACACTAGTGCACATGATAACACACTAGTGCACATGATAACACACTAGCGTACATGATAACACACTAGTGCACATGATAACACACTAGTGTACATGATAACACACTAGTGCACATGATAACACACTAGTGTACATGATAACACACTAATAATATACATGATAACACTAGTGTACATGATAACACACTAGTGTACATGATAACACACGATAACACACTAGTGTACATGATAACACACTAGTGTACATGATAACACACTAGTATACATGATAACACACTAATAATATACATGATAACACACTAGTGTAAATGATAACACACTAATAATATACATGATAACACACTAGTGTAAATGATAACACACTAATAATATACATGATAACACACTAGTGTAAATGATAACACACTAATAATATACATGATAACACACTAGCGTACATGATAACACACTAGTGTACATGATAACACACTAGTGCACATGATAACACACTAGTATACATGATAACACACTAATAATATACATGATAACACACTAGTGTAAATGATAACACACTAATAATATACATGATAACACACTAGTATACACGATAACACACTAGTATACATGATAACCCACTAGTGTAAATGATAACACACTAGTGCACATGATAACCCACTAGTGCACATGATAACACACTAGTGCACATGATAACACACTAGCGTACATGATAACACACTAGCGTAAATGATAACACACTAGTGCACATGATAACACTAGTGTAAATGATAACACACTAATAATATACATGATAACACACTAGTATACATGATAACACACTAGTATACATGATAACACACTAGTGCACATGATAACACACTAGTGTAAATGATAACACACTAGTGTACATGATAACACACTAGCGTACATGATAACACACTAGTATACATGATAACACACTAGTGCACATGATAACACACTAGTGTAAATGATAACACACTAGTGCACATGATAACCCACTAGTGCACATGATAACACACTAGCGTAAATGATAACACACTAGCGTACATGATAACACACTAGTGTAAATGATAACACACTAGCGTAAATGATAACACACTAGTGCACATGATAACACTAGTGTAAATGATAACACACTAATAATATACATGATAACACACTAGTATACATGATAACACACTAGTATACATGATAACACACTAGTGCACATGATAACACACTAGTGTAAATGATAACACACTAATGCACATGATAACACTAGTGTAAATGATAACACACTAATAATATACATGATAACCCACTTTAGTAAATGATAACACACTAATAATATACATGATAACACAGTAGTGTACATGATAACACACTAGTATACATGATAACACTAGTGTAAATGATAACACACTAGTGCACATGATAACACACTAGTGCACATGATAACACACTAGTGTACATGATAACACACTAGTGCACATGATAACACACTATTCTGTTGCCTACCAACACCGGGATCGCCGGTCCGAATCCCTGTGTTACCTCCGGCTTGGTCGGGCGTCCCTACAGACACAATAGGCCGGGTCTGCGGGTGGGAAGCCGGATGTGGGTGTGTGTCCCGGTCGCCGCACTAGCGCCTCCTCTGGTCAGTCGGGGCACCTGTCGAGGGGGGAGGGGGAACTGGGGGGAGGGGGATAGTGTGATCCTTCCACGCGCTACAGCCCCCTGGCGAAACTCCTGCTCGTCCCCCTGCATCTCTCGCCATCTCTCGCCGTTTCCCTTTCTATGACGAGGTGGCGGCACACTAAATCTGTCTCGCATCCCGCAGGTGGGCGTTCACCCTCATCATCATCTCCTCCTACACGGCCAACCTGGCGGCCTTCCTCACCGTCCAGCGGATGGAGGTTCCCATCGAGTCCCCGGACGACCTGGCCGACCAGACCAACATCGAGTACGGCACCATCCACGGAGGGAGCACCATGACTTTCTTTATGGTACGACCCGCCGCCGCCGCCGCCGCCGCGTCCGGCTTCCAGCATCTGGCTCCCGCACATCCGCGGGCCCACGCCAGCACGCGTCCCCGCGTTTGATGGACGCTGGACTGGTTCTGAAGACTGACAAGCACCTGTTCCTCTGTTGCTGGCAGCTGGGCCTCGTGATGCTCGTTACTGTGTGTGTGTGTGTGTGTGAGAGACCGCCTGGAGTGACCGGTTGTCCTCATATTGCCGCCGTGTCTCGCAGCTACTCTGCTGTTGTCTTCATGGTGTTTGTGTTTAGTGGCTGACTGCCTGTGTTTGCTTATGATACTGCTGCAGGCATCTGTGTGGCATCTGTGTTTGTCAACGTGTGCGCGTGCACGTGTGTGTGTGTGTATGTGTGTGTGTGTGTGTGTGTGGCTGCATGTGGGAATGCCAACTGTATATATATTGTATGAGAATTATTTATGTGTGTGCATTAGGAACAGCTGTGCACCAGTCAGAGTGTGTGTGTGTGTGTGTGTGTGTGTGTGTGTGTGAAAGTGCGTATGCGTGCACCCGTGTATGTGTGTGTGCATGCACCCGTGTGTGTGTGTGTGTGTGTGTGTGTGTGTGTAAGCAAATCTATGGGTGCCTTTGCTAAACACATGTGGTTCACAAGCTGTTTGTGAGGACAGAAGAAACTCAGTGGTTCCATTTGCTTACACGAGCCGTTCTTGATGTTTTAATACATGACACTACATGACATGACATTACATGACATGACATGACACTACATGACATGACATGACACTACATGACATTGCATGACACTACATGACATGACATTACATGACATGACATGACACTACATGACATGACATGACACTACATGACATTGCATGACACTACATGACATGACACTACATGACATGACATGACACTACATGACATTGCATGACACTACATGACATGACATTACATGACATGACACTACATGACATTACATGACATTGCATGACACTACATGACATTGCATGACACCACATGACATGACATGACATGACATTACAGTCATTTAGCCGACGCTTTTATCCAAAGCGACTTACAGTAAGTGCGTCATGTAACGTAGGAGATCAGGAGAACTACCAGTCATCAGAGGTCAGAAGTGCATCTAAACCAACATCTAAGAGCAAAACCAGTGCTAAAGTAAAAGTGCAAGAAAGAGATTTTTGTTTTTAAACGAGTGAATACAGTAAGAGCTACGAGCAAGTAACAGGGCAGTAGTTCTTAAAGAGGGGAGTTTCCAACCTGCGCTGAAAGATGAGCAGCGACTCCGCTGTCCTGACATCAGTGGGGAGTTCAGTCCACCACTGTGGGGCCAGGACAGAACAGAGCCGGGACCGGGTCGATCGGCAGCAGGGGCCTCTGAGCGACGGGGCAACGAGGCGTCCCGAGGCAGCAGAGCGAAGTGGTCGGGCGGGGGGGGGGGGGTGTAGGGCTTGACCATGGCCTGGAGATAGGAAGGAGCTGCTCCTTTCACTGCCCTGTAGGCCAGCACCAGAGTCTTAAACTGGATGTGAGCAGCTACTGGGAGCCAGTGTAGGGACACGAGAAGGGGAGTCGTGTGGGAGAATTTAGGGTGAGCATTATTACCTCTCACTATACTTAATCCACACACACACACACACACACACACACACACTCAGACACACTCAGACACACTCAGACACACACACACTCAGACAATGCATGCCCTCTTACATGACAGCACAGCAGCCTCCCTCTCTCTCCTCTCTTCTCCTCGCACATCACTCTCAGATACAGTGTGTAATTGTACACAAAAACACTTAATCCTGTTTCTGAGCTGGCCGTGACCTGCTCAGTACCGCGTGCCGTGTTCTTCTCAGTGCCGCGTGCCGTGTTCTGCTCAGTACCGCGTGCCGTGACCTGCTCAGTACCACGTGCCATGTTCTGCTCAGTACCGCATGCCGTGACCTGCTCAGTACCACGTGCCGTGTTCTGCTCAGTACCGCATGCCGTGTCCTGCTCAGTACCGCATGCCGTGTCCTGCTCAGTACCGAGTGCCGTGTCCTGCTCAGTACCGCGTGCCATGTTCTGCTCAGTACCACGTGCCGTGTTCTGCTCAGTACCACGTGCCGTGTTCTTCTCAGTACCGCGTGCCGTGTCCTGCTCAGTACCGCATGCCGTGTTCTGCTCAGTACCACGTGCCGTGTCCTGCTCAGTACCGCATGCCGTGTTCTGCTCAGTACCACGTGCCGTGTTCTTCTCAGTACCGCGTGCCGTGTTCTGCTCAGTACCACGTGCCGTGTTCTTCTCAGTACCGCGTGCCGTGTCCTGCTCAGTACCACGTGCAATGTCCTGCTCAGTACCATGTGCCGTGTTCTGCTCAGTACCGCATGCCGTGTCCTGCACAGTACCGTGTGCCGTGTTCTGCTCAGTACCGTGTGCCCTGTCCTGCTCAGTACCACGTGCCGTGTCCTGCTCAGTACCACGTGCTGTGTTCTGCTCAGTACCGCGTGCTGTGTTCTGCTCAGTACCGAGTGCCATGTGCTGCTCAGTACCACGTGCCATGTTCTGCTCAGTACCGTGTGCCGTGTTCTGCTCAGTACCACGTGCCGTGTTCTGCTCAGTACCGCGTGCCGTGTTCTGCTCAGTACCGCGTGCCCTGTCCTGCTCAGTACCGCGTGCCGTGTCCTGCTCAGTACCACGTGCAATGTCCTGCTCAGTACCATGTGCCGTGTTCTGCTCAGTACCGCATGCCGTGTCCTGCACAGTACCGTGTGCCGTGTTCTGCTCAGTACCGAGTGCCATGTGCTGCTCAGTACCACGTGCCGTGTTCTTCTCAGTGCCGCGTGCTGTGTTCTGCTCAGTACCACGTGCCGTGTTCTGCTCAGTACCGCGTGCCTGTCCTGCTCAGTACCACGTGCCGTGTCCTGCTCAGTACCACGTGCCGTGTTCTGCTCAGTACCGAGTGCCATGTGCTGCTCAGTACCACGTGCCGTGTTCTTCTCAGTACCACGTGCAATGTCCTGCTCAGTACCACGTGCCGTGTTCTGCTCAGTACCGCATGCCGTGTCCTGCTCAGTACCGTGTGCCGTGTTCTGCTCAGTACCAAGTGCCATGTCCTGCTCAGTACCGCGTGCCGTGTTCTTCTCAGTACCACGTGCCGTGTTCTTCTCAGTGCCGCGTGCTGTGTTCTGCTCAGTACCACGTGCCGTGTTCTGCTCAGTACCGCGTGCCGTGTTCTTCTCAGTACCACGTGCCGTGTTCTGCTCAGTACCACGTGCCGTGTCCTGCTCAGTACCACGTGCCGTGTCCTGCTCAGTACCGCGTGCCGTGTTCTGCTCAGTACCGAGTGCCCTGTTCTGCTCAGTACCGCGTGCCGTGTCCTGCTCAGTACCGCGTGCCGTGTTCTGCTCAGTACCGAGTGCCCTGTCCTGCTCAGTACCGCGTGCCGTGTCCTGCTCAGTACCGTGTGCCGTGTTCTGCTCAGTACCGAGTGCCCTGTTCTGCTCAGTACCGCGTGCCATGTGCTGCTTCATCCTCCATCTGTTTTTCCAAGATGATGCATCGCTTACATCATTAGCAGCTAATCCATCCCCCTTACTTTCCGCCCTCTCTCCTGCTCCTCTCCCGTCCCCGACTTCTCCTCTGTTTACAGTTGTGCTCCTCCTCGTCTCTCTTTGCTCCCCTGCTGCGTCGGTCTCCCCCGTCCTGTTTGCCTGGCTGTGTTTACCTTCCCCCTTTCTCTCCCTTCCTCCCTCCTGATTCCTGCCGGCCTCCATCTGATAAATGTTGGAAAACACACACACACACACACACACACACACACACACACTCGTCTGATAGCCTATCGTCGTGGGGACTGAAAATCTATGTTTTAGTCAAAATCATATTTTGCCGGGCGTCCGGGTGGTGTGGTGGTCTATTCCATTGCCTACCGTCACGGGGATCGCCAGTTCGAATCCCTGTGTTACCTCCAGCTTGGTCGGGCGTCCCTACAGATACGATTGGCCGCGTCTGCGGGTGGGAAGCGGAATGTGGGTATGTGTCCTGGTCGCTGCACTAGCGCCTCCTCTGGTCGGTCAGGGCACCTGTTCACGAGGGAAAGGGAACTGGGGGGGGGATAGCGTGATCCTCCCACGCGCTACGTCCCCCTGGTGAATCTCCTCACTGTCAGGTGAAAAGAAGCGGCTGGTGACTCCACATGTATGGGAGGAGGCATGTGGTAGTCTGCAGCCCTCCCCGGATCGGCAGAGGGGGTGGAGCAGTGACCGGGACGGCTCGGAAGAGTGGGGGGTAATTGGCCGGATACGATTGGGGAGAAAAAAATGGGGGGGGGTCATATTTCGCCAACCCCAAAACCTAAAGTTAACCCCTTAACCATAACCCCAACTCAAACTCTAAACTGAATACCCCCCACCCCACCCCCCAATAAGCCATATTTAAACCTTACCGTAACCCCTAACCTTACCCCGAGTGTAATTTTAATGTCCACATTTAATACCAGACCTGTGCTTAACTGTAACCTCAGTTGTAAATCCCGGCCTTAAACTTCACCCCCGGCCCAGAAATGATCTTTTATTCTCACTGGTACCCCAAAAACGCCCCCGCTGGGTTGGGGGTTCATGAGTTTACTATTCATCAGGACATTTGGTCCCCGCAAAGACGGATAAACACGGCACACACACACACAGATATCTCTCTTCGCAACCTCCACATGGTCTGTGATGGGAGGGCGTCTCCTTCTCCTCGTCTCCTCCCCAGAATTCGCGGTACCAGACGTACCAGCGGATGTGGAACTACATGCACTCCAAGCAGCCCAGCGTGTTCGTGAAGAGCACCGAGGAGGGCATCGCCCGCGTGCTCAACTCCAAGTACGCCTTCCTGATGGAGAGCACCATGAACGAGTACCACCGGGGCCTCAACTGTAACCTGACCCAGATCGGAGGCCTGCTGGACACCAAGGGATACGGCATCGGCATGCCACTGGGTGAGGAGAGAGGGAGTGCCAGGTGGAGGGAGGGAGGGAGGGAGATGGGGAGAGAGGATGAAGGAGAGTGAGGTAGATGGAAAAGTAGAGAGATAGCTAGCTAGCTAGCTAGCTAGATAGACAGGCGAGTGGGGGGGTAAAGGAGGAGAGGAGGGGCAATGAGAAGGAGGTGGGAGGATGAAGGGGAGCAAGAGAGGGAGAGAGGAAGAAGGAGAGGGAGATAGATGGAAAAGTAGAGGGAGATGGATAGACAGACAGACAGACAGACAGACGGATAGATAGATAAAAAAGAGATTTGAGGGGGTAAGGGAGGAGAGGAGGGACAATGAGAAAGAGGTGGGATGGTGAAGGAAGAGAGGAAGCCAGAGAGGGAGAGAAAAGGGAAGCGGGAGAGAGAGTGAGGGAGAGAAAGAGAGAGCGATAGGTAGATGGCACTGGCACCGCTACACCACTGGTGGAGGAGACCGAATTGCGACCGAATAGTTAAAGAGCGATAATGGACATAGGAAAGGAAGGCTGGGGAGGCATGGGCGGAAGAGGGAGTGGAGAGAGGAGGAGAGAGGAAGGAGAAAAGAGAGAGGGAATGGAGAAAGAGAAACCCGCTGCAGGGATACATGGTAGGGAAGGGGGGGGGCATTTGAAAGAGGCACTTGGCATCACTCTTCATTAAAACTGAGTTGTTAATTATCATATTGACCTGAATGTAAGATGTTGTTGCTGTTGTGTTGTGTTGTAAATGACATGTGATAAAGCGGGGCCGTCTCACATCCGAGGACTACACTTTCAAATGTCCTCCCTTATTCACGACAGCAAGCTGCGCCAGTCGTGCATGTACAAGGTGCGTGTCTGCAGGTTGTGCGCTCCAGGTCTCCCCACAGCGAGACGGTTAAGTGGTGTTAGAAAGTAACATGTAGGCTACAGTTTAATCTCATTTTCTTATTTAGATATTCAATCTGTTGCTTCTTTGGTTTGACCAGCTCATTCGTTAAGAATCGGATCGCGTTTTATTTTCTATTTTCTTTGAAACATTTTTCAAATTTCATTTTCCTTCGAATGATCGTCTCATAGTTGATCATTTAAAATGGCAGCCCAGTGGCGCAGTGGTTAGCGCGGTCGCCTCACAGCAAGAAGGTCCTGGGTTCGAGCCCCCGGGGTTGTCCAACCTCGGGGGTCGTCCCGGGGTCGTCCTCTGTGTGGAGTTTGCATGTTCTCTCCGTGTGTGCCTGTGTGGGCCCTGTGTGATGGCCTGGCGGCCTGTCCAGGGTGTCTCCCCGCCTGCCGCCCAATGACTGCTGGGATAGGCTCCAGCGTCCCCACCACCCTGAGAGCAGGATAAGCGGTTCGGATAATGGATGGGTGGATGTTGTCAAATACAAAGTTTTTCTTTCCAAAAACAAAAAAGTCTTTCCAAAAATAAGTGTTGGGGGGGGGGGCAAGGGAGGGTCTTTCTGTTATGTGGGCCAGTCTGTTTTCAAGCCATTACAGTACTACAGTCTCTGCTTATAAGCACATACTTACAGTAAGCTCTCCAAGTCTGTTATCTCCCTCCCGATCATCCCTCTATACTGTCTATGCTCTCTGACCAGAGACTTACCGGCTGTCGTTGTAATCTTGCTCTTCATCTCTCCTTAATCCTCTCTTTATTCTCACAGCGCGGCCACTCACGACCATCTTGACATTGCAACTGTACCATCCGATCCCCTCTGTACCACCTCTATGTCACTCCGTCGCCTCACTCCCGTTTCCCCGGCTAGCTCTCCATCCTCTAACCCTCCTCCTCTTCCTCCAATTGTTCTCTAAATCCTTCTCCTGTCATCCGCCAGGCTCTCCGTTCAGAGATGAGCTCACGCTGGCCATCCTCCAGCTGCAGGAGAATAACAGGCTGGAGATCCTGAAGAGGAGGTGGTGGGAGGGGGGCCAGTGTCCCAAAGAGGAGGACCACCGTGCCAAGGGTCAGTTAACTGCCGCTCTCAGTATCCTTGTTCCTCTTTTTGTCCCTGACGTCCCCCCTTATTAGTCTCCTCACTCTCCCCTACAGTCAAGCTAATGGCTAATGTGCTACCTAATGTCATTGTGAAGGGTGCTTAGTACAATCTACTGCCCCAAATGTCTGCTGTTTGTCTCAGGTGGTGCATAATGGAGATTTTATTGGATAGAGTGTGTGTGTGTGTGTGTGTGTGTGTGTGTGTGTGCGCCCTTGTGTTAATAAACAATGAAGACGAAATCGTCTCCACATGCATGTTTTTGTGTGCAAGCATGTCCTTGCAGTTGATAAAAAAAAATTGTATCAAGAGATTAAGAGTAATTCTGAAAAACAGACTAATTTTTGAACACTGGCCATTTTTGTTATTACTCTATCCACTTATCCTGCAATTTAAAAGGTTGTCATGGTGACTGGGGTGGGGAAAATATCGTATTTCCCGGACTACAAGTCCCACTGGAGTATGTCTCACAGCAAACAAAAAACAAACAAACAAAAAACGTGTTGTTGTGAGGAAAAAAACATCTATAAGTCACTTCAGTGTATAAATTGCATTTATATGGTGGTACAGTTTGGAGCCCTGTGCCGGACTGTTTTTCTTAATCCCGCTCCCGCTGGATTTCTGACCATTACTGCCTGTTCCCGCAATGTGTGTGTCCACTCCCGCCCGCACCCGCAAACATTCTGACCTGTCACACCTGCACAGTAGAGTCCCACCGATCATGTGTCTTCTCCCGTCCTGCAGGGGAAACACGTTATTTTACTGTACTATGAGTATTAAGAAAGCGATGCCCACCTGTCAGTAATAACATAGCAAAATTGCTTTCTAGTGCATAATTCCATTCATACGAGTGCAATAATTAGTTATTCTGGTGCAACAGGTACACCTATTCTAGGGCAAAATAACATCATTTATTTATTTGTTTATTTGTTCATTTATTTTACTTATTATTTTAGAACGTGTTGTTCACTGTGGTTGTTTGTTTGCTGAAGTTCAAAGAAGGCTGAATCAGTTTATCTGGATACAATGTTTATTGACAGATACGTTTCATCACTCAACTCAGCTGAGTGATGAAACGCGACACGTCTCGGTAGTATCTTGTTTAAGTTTACGTGCAGGCAGAAGTGCTATATCTTTGAAGGAGAGCCATTTTTGAGCGGGGAGAACGGAGCAGGTGTGTTGACGCAACCCAGAGGTGCCAGATTTGTCCCCGTTGTAGATCAGTACTTTTGCACATTTGTCGCAACCAACAAATTCCAGTTTGTTTCCGTCTTTGTCAGTAACAACTGGGAAGTGTTTGCCGAATGTCGAACTTGCCTTGCTTTTCTTTTGTTTTGTAATGACCTGCCTTGATCCTTTTTTTTAAAAATTTTATTTGTTTTTGCAAAAAACGTACAATTGTGTCATCAGAGCATTTAAAGCATTGTATTTTCAGAGCATTATAAAGAGTAAAAAAGTATATATTCCCTCTATAAAGAGACATTATAAAAAAATTGACAATTCACTTATTGCTAAACGCCATAACAACTTACAGAAACTAAGAAAATAAACAAACATAACCCAACCATAAACAAACAAAAAAGATAAAAATAATAAAAATAAAACCACCAGTCAGCTAATAATAAACAATGTCAGTAATGGACACTAATAGTCAGTGCAGCAGCATATCACCGACGTCACAACAAACTCAATATTAATACCCCTCTACACCGCAAAAACTGCTTCAATCAGGGATAAAAGGGAAATTCATCTTCTGAACAAATTGAAAGAATGGACACCATATTTTCCTAAATTTATTGGAGTAGCCATTTAATTAACATCTGATTTTTCCAATCTAAGAAAATAGAGGATGTCTCTTATCCAGATGGTATGAGAGGGCGATACAGTTGATTTCCACTTGGTCAAGATTAAGCCAGTAGGGTGACAAAAGCTAAAGCATAATTTTTGGATTTAGAGAGAGAAGGCAATGGGAGGAGATCCCAAACAAAGCACTGAGAGCATTTTGGCTCTATTTTCCCCCCCAATTATCTCAGGTAGGGTATTGAAAATCTCTGTCCAGCAATTATGTAGGGATAGGCAAAGCCAAAACATGTGTATGAGGTTTGCAGGGATTGCTGACACCTATCACAGGCTGGTGATACACCGTCATAGATCTTAGACAACCAAGCCTTAGTGTAGTAAGTATGGTGTACTACTTTACACTGAGTAGGACCATGTATTGCACAAATAGATGATCCATGTACATATTCTAAAATCTCTGCCAAAACTTCCTCTGGTATTACCACCCCAGATCCTTCTCCCAAAGGGTTTTTATAGAGTTTAATGACCCTGGATGCAAAAGATTAATTTGGTTGTACATGTATATGAAATTGAGCCTTTCAGGGTTGGGACCGGTGTCAGAAAACCATCTAGAATAGAATCTTAGGTAGGTTGGGAAACATGGGCAAAGCTATCGACCTGTAACTATCTGAAAAAAATGTTGCCTAGGTAGTGAAAATCTGTCTGAAAGTTGCTGATGGGATGCAAAAACCTTATCAATATGCAAGTCTTTAAAAGTATTAATACCAAGATTTGACCAAATTATGAAAGCACGGTCTGCCAGGGAAGGAGAGAAAAAATAATAAGCAGCTAATGGGGCATAGGTAGAAAATGACTGTAGACCAAAATGGCGCTTAAACTGAACCCAGATCCTAAGAGAGGTTTTAACAATTACATTTTTAGTATAGGGAGAAGTAGAAGAATGAATAAGAGAGTGCACCAGAGCCTTCAGTGATACCGGTTCGGTGGCGTTTGCCTCTATAACCAGCCATGTCGGGGAAGGATCAGAGGCCTCATATTGAAGCCAGTATTTAAAAATCCTAATATTGTCTGCCTAATTATAAAACCTGAGATTCGGTAAAGCCAATCCTCCAAGTGGCCTAGGCCTTTGCATATAATGTTTACGCAGCCTAAGAACATTCTTATTCCAGATAAACTCCAAGATCAGGCTGTCCACTTTACAGGAGAAGTTCTGAGGAAAGAAAAGCGATATGCATTTGAACAAGTAGGAGAATTGGGGAAGACTATTCATTTTAATGGAATTGACTCGCGCAACTAAAGAAAGATTGAGCACAGACCAACGTTCATGTTCTTCTCAGATTCTGGCCAATAAGGGGGTAAAGTTAGCTTTGGAGAGGTTTTCAAATTTGTGTAATATGGACTTCAAGGTATGTAAAGCTATATTGGGCAATTTTAAAGGGTAAATTGTGTAAAGGATCATTCTTAGCAGCTGTATTAATAGGAAACATCTCACTTTTGTTTAAGTTCAATTTGTATTCAGATATTTGACCAAACGATTGAAGAGTGGCAAGGGCAGCAGGACAGAGATAGGCAAGTTCGAAACATATAAAAGGAAGTCATCTGCGTAAAGGGAGACCTTCGGTTCTGTTCTGTCTCTAAATGCCTGTAATATGGGGGTTAGATTGGAGTGCTATCGAAAGGGGTTAAATGGCAACTGCAAATGATATTGGACTCAGAGGACAACCCTATCTTGTGGAGCGATAAAGGCGAAAATAATCAGATTGAATACTATTTGTCCTGACTGAGGCTTGTGGACAGGAGTAGCTTAATCCAAGAAATAAAATGTCTCCCAAAACCAAATCTCTCTAAAGTATCAAAAAGGTAATCCCACTTCACTCTCTCAAATGCCTTCTCAGCATGCAAAGATATCAAAGCTTCATGGGTATTAGAGGTGGCGACATTATAGATTGTATTAAACAGGTGTCTAAGTTTGGAGAAGGAATGCCTATCTTGAATAAACCTTGTTTGGTCCGAAGAGATAATAGATGGGAAAATAGATTCCAGTTGTAGCGCCAGCAGTTTTGATAACGATTTAAAGTCAATATTTAACAAGCTTATTGGGTGGTAGGAGGTGCAGGCTAAGGGATCTTTGCCTTTCTTCAAGAGAAGGGAAATGGAGGCTTGGGTAAGAGTTTGAGGAAGGCAACCTAAATGGAGCGATTCATTAAACATATCCATTAATAAAGGGGCTAGCTTGTGCCAATTTTTTTTTTATAAAACTCAGAAGGATATCCATCTGGTCCTGCCTTGGCATTTCCCACTTTGTAGAGACAACGCAGCTATATTGCGTTCTGCTATGATCTTCTTTTCAACTTCATTTGTTGACTCCATGTTTCTAGTTAGCGCTAGCTTAATCCCGGGACCCGCAGCTTATTTTTTTCACCGCCTGCTCCCACCCACAGCAAAGTTGTAACCACCTGTTTCCATGAGGCTTGCATCCCGCGGGATCCCAATCCCAATGCAGTCTTCTAGTAAAGTATTTTCAATTGAGTCACAAGGTTAACTAGTCCCATCTAGCGGCCTTAGTTGAAATGCAGTGTATTCGTCCAACAAAATTACATTGTGTGAGTTGCTTTGGAATATTGTTTGCAAGACAAATAAAAAAACAGTGACTTAAAGCCCAGGAAATATCGTACTTCATTTTCCACATTGTTTTTTTTTTTTTTATCATATATCTGCACAGAACATGTACAGCTGTAACTGTTCATAGTGATCAACTGTTTACACTGATCAAATATCGCCAGAGGAAATCATTCCTACATTAACGCTGTTGAAAGAATCCGGTTATTGCGATCAAACAGCCCGATTAACGTGGTCATTATTAGAGAATGAAGGTACGGAAGTCTTTCATACGTGGAGAAAAATGTGGCAAACCAAGGTTATTCAGGAAATCTCTTAATACATTTTTAGCTTACCTCCGTGATACTTAAAAACTGGCCTATGCTTACTCTCATTTTTCAGCATCGGCCTGCTGTTATTAAGATGTGCTTAAGGCAACACTGAGGGATGTTACTGTAACCTTTAATCTATTTTGAAATTCCTGTTTGAAGTATTTGAAGCAGCTGGCATTGTGGTACAGTACTATTTCTGACAATAGGCTACAGGCATCAGTACAGAAGTAGTATTCTCTTTCAGTCGTCTAAATGACAGAGAGAGAATACTACTTACGAGTCTTACTGAAAGTAAAATACAGTAGTTTGTTTCATTAGATGATATTTATCTAATCTAATGTGTGTGTGTGTGTGTGTGTGTACATGCACCAGTACATGTGTGTATGTATTTGATCACCTTTCCTGTGGCCCTCTCCCAGGCCTTGGCATGGAGAACATCGGCGGCATCTTCGTGGTGCTGATCTGCGGCCTCATCATCGCCGTGTTCGTGGCCATCATGGAGTTCGTCTGGTCCACGCGCCGCACGGCTGAGACCGATGAGGTACGCCCCCATACCTGCCCTCGCCGACCCCACAGACACACCCCAGTAGGTCCCCATGGCAACCCGCCAACACTTCCGCTTGTGTCGTGGTACATTGCGCGCGTGCGAGTGTGTGTGTGTGTGTGCGTGTGCGCGAGTGTGCGAGTTTGTTTTTATTTGCAGCTTCTGCCACCATTTGCACTTTTACTCTTGTGTTGAACTCTTTGCATTGTGCGCTTTACTGTTGGGGGTTCCATGTGTTATGTGCATGTGCAATGAGGAAAAAAAAGGCAGACCTACTGTACGAATTTGTTAACAAAAGAGGTAGTATTTGCTGTCAGCTGCATGACCTACTTGTACCCGAGTCACCGTGCTCCTCCAAGTGTTGGTGTCGGACCGTGTGTCAGTAGTTGTGTAGTGGATGCGAGCTAAACGTGATGTTACGGATAAGAAATATTGAGATGCTATGCCAATATTTGCTTGCATGAAGAAGTAGTGTGATCTCTTTCCTCTGGCATTAAATGTCATGATGTATCTTCTTTTACATGCCTCACATGTACGCTGGTATTCTTCGTTTCCATTCTTGGATTACCTCTCGCCCATCTCACCGTGCGTCTTCTTCTTCTTCTTCTTCTTCTCTCTCTCTCTCTCTCTCTCTCTCTCTCTCTCTCTCGCTCTCTCTCTCTCGCTCTCTCTCTCTCTCCACCACACACCTCCTCTCATTTGGCCATCAGTGTCTGTTCTCCGATAATGAGTACTGTTTCTGTTTATGTGAGCACGTGATCTTTTTGTTTTTCTTCTCTTTACTCTCATTTTGAGACGGGTGTGTGTGTCCATCCATCTTCAACGTTTGAACGCGGGGGGGGGGTGTTTCTTTGCGTGGTGTGCGAGTGCGCTTGAGACATTTGTGTAGGGGGCGCCGTGTGTGTGTGTGTGTGTGTGGGTATCTACATCTGTCTGTTTGCACCTCAGTTTGCAGGCCTGCCTGTCTGTTCATAGTGCCATTATGAAGCGCCCATTTATTAAAACGACATTTTTTGGCGTTTTGTGTGTTTGAAATGTAATAACTTCTCTCTGCTCCTTGGATCTCTATCCATCTCCACATCCTACCCCGTCGTCTCCTCACTCCTGGTTTTAACGCCACCTCTCCGTCTGTCGATCTCCGGTACCCCCTTTTCCCCTCTCTTTTTTGCAACTGTCTCCGACTCTTTATCACACCTCACCGTTTTTTGTCCTTTCTGCCTCGGTCTTGTTTCGCTTTTCCTCCTTTCTTTTTTGCCCCTCTCCTGCCCCCGTATCTCTGTTTTGCCCCCCCCACCCCCCCGCCCCACCCCCCCGCCCCACTGTCGTATCCTGTTGTCCGTCTACTTTGCTTCTGTGGCCCCCCCTCCTACCTCCTCTCCTCTCTCCTTCCTCCTATCATCCCTCCCTTTCTTTCTACTTTCCTTCCATCGGCCCTCCCAACTTCCTCCCTCCCCCTCCTTCCGCTTCCCCTCCCTCCCTCCCTCCCTCCCTTCCCCTCCTTCTTTCCTCCATCATTCCCTTTTCCCTCCCTTCTGTCCTGCTTTCCCTCATCCCACCCTCCCTCCCTTTTCGCCTTTCCTCAAATCCTCCCTTCTTTTCCTCTTCCCTCCCTCTCTTCCTTTCCTTCCCCCTTCACTTCCTTCCTTCTTTCATCCCTCATTCCCCTCTCTCTCCCTTCCATCCTTCATCCCCTCATCCCTCCCCCCTTCCTTTCTTCTTTCCTTTCCTTTCTCCCTCCCTCCTGTCCTTTCTTCTTTCCGTCCTTTGCTCCTTCCTTCCAACCTTCCTTCCTTCCTTCCTCCCTCTCTCCCTCTCTCCCTCCCTGCCTCCCTCCCTCCCTCCCTCCCTCCCTACCTACCTACTTACCTACCTACCTACCTACCTACCTACCTACCTACCTACCTACCTACCTACCTACCTACCTACCTACCTACCTACCTACCTTCCTTCCTTCCTTCCAACCTTCCAACCTTCCTTCCTTCCTCCCTCTCTCCCTCCCTTCCTCCCTCTCTCCCTCCCTCCCTCCCTCCCTCCCTACCTACCTACCTACCTACCTACCTACCTACCTACCTACCTACCTACCTACCTACCTACCTACCTACCTACCTTCCTCCCTCTCTCCCTCCCTTCCTCCCTCTCTCCCTCCCTCCCTCCCTACCTACCTACCTACCTACCTACCTACCTACCTACCTACCTACCTACCTACCTACCTTCCTTCCTTCCTTCCAACCTTCCAACCTTCCTTCCTTCCTCCCTCTCTCCCTCCCTTCCTCCCTCTCTCCCTCCCTCCCTCCCTACCTACCTACCTACCTACCTACCTACCTACCTACCTACCTACCTTCCTTCCTTCCTCCCTCTCTCCCTCCCTTCCTCCCTCTCTCCCTCCCTCCCTACCTACCTACCTACCTACCTACCTACCTACCTACCTACCTACCTACCTACCTACCTACCTTCCTTCCTTCCTTCCTTCCAACCTTCCAACCTTCCTTCCTTCCTCCCTCTCTCCCTCCCTTCCTCCCTCCCTTCCTCCCTAACTACCTCCCTCCCTCCCTCCCTCCCTCCCTCCCTCCCTCCCTCCCTACCTACCTACCTTCCTCCCTCCCTCCCTCCCTCCCTTCCTCCCTCCCTCCCTACCTACCTACCTTCCTCCCTCCCTCCCTCCCTCCCTCCCTCCCTCCCTACCTACCTACCTACCTTCCTTCCTTCCTTCCAACCTTCCTTCCTTCTTTCCTCCCTCATTCCCCTCTCCCTCCCTTCCATCCTTCATTCCCTCATCCCTCCCCCCTCTTTGCCCCCTTCTTTTCTTCTTTCCTTTCCTTACTCCCTCCCTCCCTCCCTTTCTTCTTTCCGTCCTTTGTTCTTTCCTTCCAACCTTCCTTCCTTCCTTCCTTCCTTCCTTCCAACCTTCCTTCCTACCTACCTACCTACTTTCCTTCCTTCCTACCTACCTACCTACCTACCTTCCTTCCAACCTTCCTTCCTACCTACCTACCTACCTACCTATCTACCTTCCTTCCTTCCTTCCTTCCAACCTTCCTTCCTACCTACCTACTTTCCTTCCTTCCTTCCTTCCTACCTACCTACCTACCTTCCTTCCTTCCTTCCTTCCAACCTTCCTTCCTACCTACCTACCTACTTTCCTTCCTTCCTTCCTACCTACCTTCCTTCCTTCCTACCTTCCTACCTTCCTTCCTTCCCTCTCTCCTCCAGGTGTCTGTCTGTCAGGAGATGCTCACCGAGTTCAGAAACGCCGTCTCCTGTAAGAAGAGCTCTCGCTCCCGCCGGCGTCGGCCCCTCAGCAGCTCAGCAGCCCTGCGTCACCCCACACGCATTGCCCTGGGCGCCCCGCGGCCCCTCCGCCTGGTCCGGGAGATGCGCCTCAGCAATGGCAAACTCTACAGTGGCGCCGGGCCCCTGACAGGTGGAGCAGGGGCAGGGGGAGGAGGAGGAGGAGGAGGTGAAGGAGGAGGAACAGGGCCTTCAGACCTGGGTCCCGGGCCCCAGCGCATCCTGGATGACCCACTTGGGGCCAACACTACCCCACCCCCCCCAGCGCCAGCCCCCACCCCGGTAATGCTGCGCTCCCGCGACTGCACCCATGTGAGAATCTGCCAGGAGTGTCGGAGGATCCAAAGCTTGAGAACGGGCACCAGTTTGGGATCAACCACCACAAGGATACCGCCCTCTTCTGCGCCCCTCCCCAGGTTGCCCCCACCACCGCCCCCGTCCTCTTCCAACACAGACAGCGAGGGCGGCGGAGGTCCCAGCCCAAGGCGGCTCCATCACAGCCCACCGCCTCACACTCCGCGGTCCATAGCACCTCCTCCGAACAGCAATGCCACAGACCTCCTGGGAGATCAGGACTGAACTTAGAGACCCATAGGAGGTGGAGGAGGTGGGGGGGTGAAGGCTGGAGAGGAACGTTACCAGAGTCGAGGGAGATTTGAGCTGCTTAGAGAGACTCTATTCATCTTCATAAGTGGAATTTATGAGGGAACAAAGGAGAGGTAGACGGAGGAGGGACGGAGAGGACAAACAGAGCTGAACTCGGGGAGGTCGGTAGGTGGGAAATGAGACGACCGTTTAACGGGACACCGAGAAAACTGTTGGAAAAACTCGAACGTCGGGTTTACAACGACACCGTCTATCTCGCTGGCTCCCACCATGCTTTGAGACAGCTCTGTGACTGGCTTTACTGGGACGCCGGCTCCTGGCGGCTCCCGGCGGCTCCCGGCGGCCATCCGCACCGAAGACCGGTTCGATTTGGACGGAGCCAAAACGAGACCGAGCGTCCGAGGGGAAGCAGATATGAAAACAACAACGTTCTGGTGGTGCTGTTAGTTCCCTACGTTTTCTCTCCTTCCTCGTTGTCTCTCTTGCTCCCCCTTCTCACCTTTCGCTTTCCCCACCCACGGACGCTCATCGCAGGGCAAACTACCACTTGACGGAAGAAACACTTTCTCCGTACGCGATCTAAAAACCAACAGCCAAGACTTTCAAACTGGCCAGAGAGTTACTTCCTGTTGTTTTACTTCCTGTTGTTTTACTTTTGTTGTCTCTTCTTGTTTTGTTACCATTGTTTTTAGTGGGGGTTTGTTTCAGAGGACAAAAAAAAACAAAAAAAAACAAAGACCATTTGTGACAAATACGGTGGATTATAACATACTAGGGAAGTTTGGACCCGAGGCTTTTATTGTGCGGAAGATGTTTGTTCCCCTCCCTGCACCCCGCAGCAGTTTGTGAGAAAGGCGCCGCGTAAGATGGAGAAAAGGGTCCGGGGGGAGGGGGGAGGGGCACGCGTCCGTCAAAATGGCGTGCAAAGGGAAAGGAAGTTGTGTGGAAAGATAAACATGTCTGTCTGTAGTGAATAGAGACAGACATGTTAGTCTGTCTCTATTCACCCAGTGTGTGTGTGTGTGTGTGTGTGTGTGTGTGTGTGTGTGTGTGTGTGAGTCGGTTGCCATTGCCCGCTGGCAGAGGCTGTGTAGACACAAATATCACCTTATTCAGCAATGTGTGATGATGTGACGGTGACGAAGAGGAAGAGGAAGTCAGGATGAGCTCAGCGTTCCCACTTGTCCGCAGACACCGCGAGTCTTCTCCTGTTTTGTTTTGGTTTGTTTTTCCCCACCTCTGCTCGCACACCACACAAAGAGAAACAGGGTGAATGAAAGCTGGAAAACATAGAAGCCAATAGGGAGGTGCAGAAGGTGAGGAGATGGGAGGCGGCGGTGGAGTTGGGGAGGATGGGGAGGGCGGGGGTCCAACAATGCCGCTGCGTCAGAATGACAGACCCCGCTAATTGGACTACTTCCCTCATTAGCGCCGTCCTGGCCCGGTAATTCCGGGCATCTTTTAGGGGGGGTCGTTCCTTTGCCAGGGGGGCCGCTCCTCCCGTCTGGCCCTCTCAGATCAGCAGGAGGACTTGGCCGTCCACAGCGGAGGTTGCTGCCAGAGTCACAGACTCGGCGCAGCCCGAACAAAACCCCGTCGATACCGCCTTAGAGACCTGCTGGTGATTGCCCATTTACTCTGCTAATTGACAGGGCGCTCGGTGGTGCTGGTGGTGTTTGGGTGGAGGGGTGGGGGGGTGCAGTATAACAGAGGAAACGGATTCGGATGAAGACACGGTACTTTGGCCCGGGCGGGGAACGGAGAGTCCGGCGTGCTCCGTTACCGTGGCAATCTCTACCTTAGCACTGTCACGCTGTGTGAAAGGCCCGGGTTAAAAGCTAACGAAGACACATTATTTGGCCGCCGTGGCTGGTCTCCCCCCTCCCTCCCCCTCCCCAGAAGGCTGTTTTCTCGCCGGTCTGGATTGTGTGTGTTTAGTTGATGTTGGCAGAGATTAGTGCGGTATTCCCGTATGCCGTAGACACGACCAGGAATATACAACGGTGCATTTTGCAGAGGAAGAGGTTCGTTGGGGCTGTTGTGCGCCAGATAAAACAAGTGTTTTGCAGCGCGTTTGTGAATAACGGCTGTCGGGAGCATCAGACCTACACTTGATGTATCTTTTCCTCTTTTTTTTTTGGCTGTGGTCATCGCTTTACTTCTTCGGCTTTTGTGTTAAGAACACTGACACTGCATCAGAGGTCAGCATGTCTACATAGTGGTCACGGTATACACCCGCACACACACACACACACACACACACATTCTCCATCCAGTCCTTGTCCGAGTGGTAGATTTAGACGTCTTTCTGTTTTCCAATAATCTGTTTCCCTGATCCCCTCGACTCCATCGGCGCGTTTGCAACATTGGCCGCATGTAAGATGCAGCCGCCGCGCAAGATGCGTTTTGCGGACGGCGATCGAGACCTTTTATAAGTTTAAAAAAAGAAAAAGAAACGGCACATGGGAGAAAGGAGGAGGAGGAGGGGGCCGGAGAGACCCTGGAGCGCTGAGATACCTGCTGATATGAATGTATAGGGGGAAGGGAGGGCAACAAAACGAATCAAAAGGTGCGTCTGTGAGTGGTCACTCAACAACACAAACATTTTTGTTTACTTTTATGTATAAGGAAACCCTAAATGGCAAAGTGACCAAAAAAAAAAATTTTTTTTAAATTGGAGTGAAACGTTCATCTTGTAAATATGAATTACAAACTGTGCAAGTTGCTGAGTTACACGTACTGAATAAACTAGAGCATTCGTGTGTATTATCCGCGTTCGCCCGTAAGTCCTTCGAAATGGATCAGACTTTCCGTAGGGATCTTACATTTGAAAACAGTCTTCCTCTAACTGAAAATGGCCGTATCGATTTAAGCACAGCTTAGTGGTCACCAGTGGCGGCTGGTGCTAAACATTTTTTTGGGGGGGGGCACAATTTAGCTTGGCGTAGCACACCTGACAGCTGCTTTAATGTCCACCCAGTCACAGAGTTATTAAGAAGGACAATGTAGCCTATAGCTTTTATCAGGGTTCGTAGACGGTGGATGATTGACAGTCGAGACGAGGCGTGGTGGTGGGTGTGAACATGATTGACAGCCACGAGAATTGTCCAATCACATTAGCTCAAAAAACATTGAAACGATACCAATTCGCTGCCAATAAAAGTGGGAGTGTCTGGGGCGGCACAGAACTGCGCCCCTATGGAAAACCTGAAGAGACCAATCAGACAGCAGCCTCAGGTCACCTGCTCGCCACAAGTTTGAGAGCTTACATAAGGTATGGTTTGGCCGGTGCCCCTCACTCAGGAAGTATATGTATTCAGACAGAAATCAACCAAACACCATTTGGAACCAATATTTAATGCTGCTGACAGACTGAAAAACACTTTTATTTCATAATTATTTGCATTATGTGACTAAATTATATTTAACATGTTTAAGTAGATTTTCATCTCTTGATATTTGAAGGGGGCGGTGCCCCAGCACCCTGTACTGGCCAGCCTCCGCTGGTGGGCATGAAGATTTCTTAAGTGGATGCAGTAGATTCAGGCTGTTTTAATGCATGTGTCCTAGGCCATAGAAAGCCTTCTTCATTCAGACGACTCACAAGTCAGGAATCAGGAACACTTTGTCATTTCATGAAATCAAATGAAATATCGTTTCCCCCAGCAGTGCAACACAAAGACAAAAACGCATATCTAAAAACTACAAGAACACATATATCAAACTACAAAAGAAAAAAAAATCACTGTCCAAGAGAACGAATGCCAGGATGACTGTCGGAACTGCCGGTCTGCGTGGGCTAGCAGTTAGCTTAGCCTTCCCCGCTTCGCATCCTGTCAGACTGCCCTCGGTGTTACCTCTTTGGGCACAGCTCCAGGCAGGGCCGAGGTCCCTGGGCCCACCAAACGCAGCAGACCAAGCTCCCCCAGCTGATCCAACACCAGTTCTCCCAGCCGCTCACCTTCGACACATCTCCCTGTACTCCACATGACGACACCAAAAACATCACGGTCAACACTAGCCGAGGCCGCCGCCAGACCGCCCTCGGTGTTATTGGAACTGCCGGTCTGCATGGGCTAGCAGTTAGCTTAGCCTGCCCTGTTTCTGCGTCCTGTCAGACCGCCCTCGGTGTTTCCTCCTCAGGCGCAGCTCCGGGCAGGGCCGTGGTCCCTGGGCCCACCGGACACAGCAGACCGAGCTCCTCCAACGCCAAGCCAGACACCTTCAACACACCTCTCCGCACCCCATATGATGACCCCAAAAACACCACAGTCAACGCTAGGTGAGGCCGCTGCCAGATCACCCTCGGTGTTATTGGAACTGCCGGTCTGCATGGGCTAGCAGTTAGCTTAGCCTGCCCCGTCGAGTCGAGGGCCTGAGTTGCAATGTCAAACACTTATTTTGCGACAACCCTCAAGGTCATACGTACAAGGTTGTGTCTGTATTTAGGAGATGAACGAGATTTTGGTTGCAAATTGGCCGTGTTTTTTTTTCCTTCTTCCCACTTTGCCATTCAGGACTTCTGTATATAATCTTTTCTTTGGTATTTTTTCATATTTCTATACTAGTGCTAAATGGATTATTAAAACAATGATGATGAGTATTATGATGAAATTGTTCTAATTATTATTCCTGTTGAAGAGCAAGACGTTCTATAGTGTGTTTGTGGGGTGAAGGGAGGGGTGGGCAGAGTTGGGATGGAGGTGTCACGATGCTCTTCATAGAGATCACCCTGTCGTTCAGAACTATAGAAACACAAATTCCTTTGGAATAAAAAAAAATATATATATTCAAACATTTCCAGCTGGTATAGCGTCTCATCTGTGTAAGTGGACAGTTGGTTGCGTGTCTGATCTGAATGTCGTACATGTGTGGAAAGATTTTCGTGTTGCTTTTTTTTAATTTTTTTTAGCCTGCTTCAAACTAAAGATTCTCCAAACAGTGTTTCCTGACACGACGGTTGCAATCTTTGCACTTGTAAGTGTGACGAAAGACCACATATTTTCAAAATAGTTTGAAAATATGGAACACCCTCCAGCTTAACTGAGCAACACAACCACAACTGAAACCACTTGTTCTTAAGTGACAGACAACAAGGCACAAGACATGTGCTAATCTGCTTCATAGCCGCAAAGACCTACTAGGCAAGCAACCTAATGTTCTTTATCGCATCGAGACTATCTGTCTACTTGGTTACATATTTCATATGTATGGGGAATGACACCCCCACCCCACCCCAACCCCGGTCAGGAGTGGCTGTTCCAGACACTCCTAGGATCCTGCACTATAAAACACATGTTGGCATCTTGGATTGCGGCTAGAAGTTTCTCACTGGCCAAAAAAAAGGAGGGCCATCAAGGCCACCAAGCTTCCACCTCATTCCTGATGGCGCTTGGGACCTGGCTTGTCATTCCCCTCCTTTTCAGCACAAGATGCAGTATTGGTGGCACTGGGGTGAGGTCCCTGGGTTCTCTCCACTGCCACCCAAGGTTACCGGTTACGTAAGAAAAGTACTGCATATTTTGACATCATTGCTGAACAAGTTAATCCCCTTATGGCTACAGTTTATCCACATCCCGATGGACACTTACAGCATGATAATGCACCATATGACAAGGTACATATCATCACCCAATCATTCCAGGAACATGACAGTGAGTTTTCACTTGTCCAGTGGCCTACACAGTCCTGAGACCTAGCGAGCATCTTATGGATGAGGTGGAAAAGGTTGTTCACAGCAAGACTGTGCAGTCGTCCAATCGCGCCCCCCCCCTTTTCTCCCCAGTTGTATCCGGCCAATCGCCCCACTCTTCCGAGCCATCCCGGTCGCTGCTCCACCCCCTCTGCCAGTCCGGGGAGGGCTGCAGACTACCACATGCCTCCTCCGATACATGTGGAGTCACCAGCCGCTTTTCACTTGACAGTGAGGAGTTTCACCAGGGGGACATAGCACGTGGGAGGATCACGCTATTCCCCCCGGTTGCCCCCCCCGAACAGGCACTCCAACCGACCAGAGGAGGCGCTAGTGCAGCGACCAGGACACATATCCACATCCGGCTTCCCACCCGCAGACATGGCCAATTGTGTCTGTAGGGACGCCCGACCAAGCCGGAGGCACCATGAGGATTCAGACCAGGATCCCCATGTTGGTAGACAATGGAATAGACCGCTGTGCCACCTGGATGCAGCAGCCATCCAAGTAATTATCCGTAATTGCGCAAATGAACCATTTCCACATGGTACAGTATTCCTGCACATCCGAACATCTTGGAGAACCCATACCCAGACAAATTCATGATGTTCTGAAGACCAAAGCAGGTGCACCATGCTACTAAGCAGGTGTACCTCATAAACTGGCAACTCGATGTATATTTAATTTCATTTATTATAATATTGTTATTTTCTTGGACACATGCTTCTTGCGATTTGTTTTCAGAGGCAGAATTATTCAAGTTCAAAGTCCTCCTCTTCAGCACCTCATTGGCCTCAGGAACTTTGGAAGGTACATGAACGCAGGCCTGGCACGGTGCAGATGCAAAAGTGGCACATTTTTGTTTAGCGCTACTGTTCCCACCCAGTCGGACTTTGCAAGCGCGCACATCCACCAAGACGGCTGTGCAGACGTGTGAAGAGTGCCGCCATGTTTACAATGAGAAAGGGATGTTCCTCGTAAAATATAACATTTGAAGGCATTTGAGATCATAAACAGATGACGTTTTGGAAACTGAGTGTCCTGACGTAAATAAACGTTATTTTGACCTTTACTGTACCGTTTTGTTGCTTGTGAGATTGTTAACATGAATCCTCAGATTGTTAAGAATTTATCACAGTACTTATTTATTTGTTAATCCGCAACAGACATGCTTATGAGAGCAGGGAAAATAGACTGGAAGCATGAAAAAAAAAAGACTCCTCATGTACGAGACCACTGCACAAATTCTCTGCAACAGAAGCTGGTGTAAACAGAGACACTGACTACTATGGCCGTTGATTTGAAGCGGGCGAAAGCGCTGGTGAATTGATGCATTTTTCTCCTCTGATGCGAACAGGGCCTTTGTGTCTGGCAGGCCCGTCACCCAGATGGTGTGTAGATAATGTGTCATTTGTACACAGTTTGTTCGTTGTGGGCCTGCCGCCCCGTTCTTGGACATTGGACTTGCACCATCTCCTGGTAGTGTGTCTTCCAGAGTTACCCGTACATATGGAATATATGTGACTGAGAGGAGAGACGGTCTCTTCACTTGGAGAATAAAGGTTGTGGTGAAACCGGACAACTTGTGGTTATGAGGCACTGTCGAAAACATGATCAATAACCAGTCCATGATCATGGTGCAACGGGGGGGGGGGGGGCCCTTTACCGTAAACAATAGTGGCAAGAATAAAAGGTGACGTGACTTCTACATCATTGCAGTGGCGGGAGAATTACTCTGATGCTTTGGCCTACTTAGCTAAATTACTCGGGAACAAATAGCTTAGTCATTAAATACAAACACTCTACTGACATAAGGTGTCCTTGAGCAAGACACCTAACCCCTAACTGCTCCTGATGAGCTGGTTGGCGCCTTGCATGGCTGACACTGCCGTCAGTGTAGGAGAGTGTGTGTAGTAGGAGAGTGTGTGTATGTGTGTGTGTTGGGGGGGGGGGTAGATGGGTCTGCAGGTGCCTGTGTGTGTGTGTGTGTGGGGGGGGGTAGATGGGTCTGCAGGTGCCTGTGTGTGTGTGTGTGTGTGTGTTGGGGGGGGGGGTCTGTGCGACTGCAAGTGCCTGTGTGTGTGTGTGGGGGGGGGTAGATGGGTCTGCAGGTGCCTGTGTGTGTGTGTGTGTGTGTGTTGGGGGGGGGGGTCTGTGCGACTGCAAGTGCCTGTGTGTGTGTGTGGGGGGGCTAGATGGGTCTGCAGGTGCCTGTGTGTGTGTGTTGGGGGGGTAGATGGGTCTGCAGGTGCCTGTGTGTGTGTGTTGGGGGGGTAGATGGGTCTGCAGGTGCCTGTGTGTGTGTGTGGGGGGGGTAGATGGGTCTGCAGGTGCCTGTGTGTGTGGGGGGGGGGGTAGATGGGTCTGCAGGTGCCTGTGTGTGTGTGTGTTGGGAGGGGGGTAGATGGGTCTGCAGGTGCCTGTGTGTGTGTGTGTTGGGAGGGGGGTAGATGGGTCTGCAGGTGCCTGTGTGTGTGTGTGTGTTGGGGGGGGGTAGATGGGTCTGCAGGTGCCTGTGTGTGTGTGTGTGTGGGGGGGGGGGTAGATGGGTCTGCAGGTGCCTGTGTGTGTGTGTGTGTGGGGATAGATGGGTCTGCAGGTGCCTGTGTGTGTGTGTGTGTGGGGATAGATGGGTCTGCAGGTGCCTGTGTGTGTGTGTGTGGGGGGGGTAGATGGGTCTGCAGGTGCCTGTGTGTGTGTGTGTGTGTTCGGGGGGGTAGATGGGTCTGCAGGTGCCTGTGTGTGTGTGTGTGTGTGTGTGTGTGTGTGTGTGTGTGTGTGTGTGTTCTTATGGGTGAATGTGGGGCATTCATTGATTGTAAAGTGCTCTGAGTGGCTGTTGTTGCTAGTAAAGTGCTACTACATGAGTCCAGTCTGCAGTCCATTTACCACATGAATAGTAATACAACAAAAATGCTCTAAAAGTTCCCTACCTCATTTCTCAGTTTCTCATGAGTCACTGATGTGTGTGCGTTTGATTTACAAGTCCTGCCAAGTTGGCAAAGACGGGACTAGGCCAAGGAGGGCTGGAGGTTCACATCTCAAACAGGAACAGGCTGAGCAGCAACGCAACTGACTGCAGGTATCCGGGTGGGGACACCTGCAGTCAGCCGAGACTGAAGAGGTCACGTACGCCCCTTTTCCACTGCATGGTACCGGCTCGGCTCGACTCGACTCGACTCGACTCGCTTTACTTTTTGGGATGTGGTTTTCCACTGCAGGTAGCGTCCCCTCACGACGAAGCCCCGCTGGTCATTTGTGGGCGTGCTGACTAGTTTCTCCTCCCTTGTCTACCAGCGCCCCACATGAGTGGTTTATTTTCAAAAAAATCAACAAGACCAGTCTAAATGTGTGCTTCACATGAACAATATTAGTGTAACTAAGAGATTCACTGACAACACATCGTTTTCTACATGGATAGATTATCAACTATAATACAGGTTTCATAAGACTGGCTTTGGCATGTCCTGGTTATAATCACAGCTGTTCAATTTCTCTCGGACCAATCAGTGGTCAGAGATTTGATTTATATTTAAATAAATACAAATACATTGTGTTTTTATATTTTTGTTTACATTTTATTTGTATTTAAATTTAAATATATTTATTTATTTTATAAGCTATTATTTATATTTAAATAAATATAAATACATTTTATTGATGTTTTTGTTTATATTTTATTTATTTAATATATATATTTAAATTTAAATATTTTTATTTATTTATTTTACATGGTTTTATTCATATTCAAATAAATATACATCTATTTATATTTATTTATTTTATTTTATTAATTTATTTATAGTGGTATTTTCATGTCACCTTTTAGTATCGGCTGAGCTCACTTGGAACCTCGATGGAGGTGGTACCAAAGAAAGTAGCTGGTACCAGGCACTATCCCTAAAATTTTGCCCAGTGGAAAACCAACAAAAGCGAGTAGAGTAGAGTTGAGTTGGGTCGAGCCGGTACCATGCAGTAGAAAAGGGGCGTTAGATGAGAGGTGAAACGTGTCTATCAATAAACGTTGTGGTCCAGACGAACCGATTCAACCTTCTTTGATTTCCTTACCTGGACTACTGAGCATGCAGCAAGACGACGCAAGTTAACGTGACATGCGTGGTGGGTTTGGGTTTCACAACTGATTATGAAAGCAGCGCTTTTGTTTATTTATTTTTTTTACGTGATGGAGAAATGCAACTGCTGACGTGTGTCCTGTTTGGACATCATGTTAGACCGTTTGCCAAATGCCGAGGTGTCTGCAAAGAAGACAGTGTCACAATTTCTGTAAAAAAAATTTTTTTTAATTTGGTGTAAAAAATGTGTGAAGGGCGGCACGGTGGCGCAGTGGTTCGCACGGTCAGCTCACAGCAAGAAGGTCCTGGGTTCGAGCGCCGGGGTAGTCCAACCTCGGGGGTCGTCCCGGGTCGTCGTCTGTGTCCAAAGCCATGTGGGTCAGGTGAATCGGCCGTACTGCAGTGTCCCTAGGTGTGGCTGTGTGTGTGTCGACCCCGTGATGGCCTGGCGGCCTGTCCGGGGTGTCTCCCCGCCTGCCGCCCGGTGGCTGCTGGGATAGGCTCCAGCATCCCCGCGACCCTGAGGGCAGGATGAGCGGTTAGGGTAACGGAATTTCCTTAAAACGGAAGTCTCAACACGGTAGTCTTCATGCTGATGTGTCAATCACACCCGGAGCAGGAGGACTACGAGGTGACTCTTACCGACAGAGAGGATGCTTCTTTATCACCTTGGGCTGCGTCTCATCACTGTGTGCGGGGGGCGGTTCCGTATGCTATCCCTGAGTATATGACGTCATCGGCCTCGGAGGCGTGTGTGCGATTGCCATTGGCTGGGGGGGTTTTGTCTCTGCTGCGTGGCTTCCTCTTGACCTCGCTGTAGACCAGATCCTGCGGGAAAAGCGGGAGACGGCGGGGATGAAGGAGACGGCGATGGCCAGCAGCGTCGTAGTGGGGGGGGGGGGCCTACCATGTTAGGCTAAGGTCAGGTTAAAATAGATTAATGTACTGTGATTGTAAATAGGGTTAGGGTTAGGGCCTAACCCTAACCCTAATATACTGCTCAAAAAAATAAAGGGAACACATAAGCAATGCAATGTAGCTCCAAGTCAATCACACTTTTGAGATATCAACCTGTCCAGTTAGGAAGCAACACTGATTTGTGAATCAATTTCACCTTTTGGTAAATTGTCTAATTTCCACCAGGTGGAAATTAGACAATTTGCAAGACAACCCCTATAAAAGGAATGGATTTGCAGGTGGTGGCCACAGACCATTTGCCTGTCCTCATCTTTTGTGGCCGATCTTTGGGTAGTTTTTCATTTTGCTAGTGCCCTCACCACTAGAGGTGGCATGAGGCGGTATCTGCAACCTACAGAAGTTGCTCAGGTAGTGCAGCTCATCCAGGATGGCACATCAATGCGTGCTGTGGCAAGAAGATTTGATGTGTCTCCCAGCACAGTGTCCAGAGCATGGAGGAGGTACCAGGAGACAGGCTAGTACACCAGGAGACGTGGAGGGGGCCGCAGGAGGACAACAACCCCGCAGCAGGACCGCTATCTGGTCCTTTGTGCAAGGAGGAACAGGAGGAGCACTGCCGGAGCCCTACAAAACGACCTTCAACAGGCCACTAATGTGCAGGTTTCTGCTCAAACAGTGAGAAACAGAATGCATGAGGATGGTATGAGGGCCCGACGTCCACAATTGGGGCCTGTGCTCACAGCCCAACACCGTGCAGCCCGATTGACCTTTGCCAGAGAACATCTTGGTTGGCAGATTCGCCATTGGCGCCCTATGCTCTTCACAGATGAGAGCAGGTTCACACTGAACACATGTGACAGACGTGAGAGAGTCTGGAGACGCTGTGGAGAACGTTCTGCTGCCTGCAACATCCTCCAGCATGACCGGTTTGGTGGTGGGTCAGTGATGGTCTGGGGAGGCATATCCTTGGAGGGCCGCACAAACCTCTACGTGCTAGCCAGAGGTACCATGACTGCCATTAGGTACCGGGATGAGATCCTCAGACCCATTGTCAGACCATATGCTGGTGCAGTGGGCCCTGGGTTCCTGCTCATGCATGACAATGCTCGTCCTCATGTGGCCAGAGTGTGTCAGCAGTTCCTGTATGTCGAGGGCATTGATGCTATGGACTGGCCTGCACGTTCCCCAGACCTGAATCCAATCGAGCACCTCTGGGACATCATGTCTCGTACCATCCGCCAACGCGATGTCGCACCACAGACTGTCCAGGAGTTGACCGATGCCCCGATCCAGGTCTGGGAGGAGATCCCTCAGGAGACCATCCGTCGTCTCATCAGGAGCATGCCCAGACGTTGTAGGGAGTGCATACAGGCACGTGGAGGCCACACACACTACTGAGCCTCATTTTGAACCGTCTTGAAGAATTTCCACAGAAGTTGGATCAGCCTATGTTCTCATTTTCCACTTTGATTTTGAGTATGATTCTGAATCCAGACCTTAATGGGCTAATGATTTTGATTTCCATTGATCATTCTTAGGTTATTTTGCTCTAAACACATCCCTCTGTCTAATAAATAAAGATTTTCAGCTGAAATATTTCATTCATCGAGGTCTATATTGTGTTTTTAGGTGTTCCCTTTATTTTTTGAGCAGTGTAATACACAGTATGCTAGAAGTCAAAAAAAGTGATGCGTGAGAGACAAAAGAGGAAAGGGGCCCCACAGAGACCGCTAATGTGTGGGGCCCAGAATTTGGCGCTACGCCCCTGGTGACGGCGGAGACGGAAACGGCAGTGTTACGTTTTGTCATTTATTTTTGTGCCAAAACGGCCTCGTTCCTCGTTCTCCTGTCACAACACTTTCACCCGAAACAGGAACTCTTGCTCGGTCCTTCCGCATGACTGCTGTGAATAAACTCACCTCCTCTCCCACGATCACAGACGACCTGCTTGCTTCCGCTGCCGAACCGCCTGCATCCGGAAAAGCGCACGGTTGAATGAGGAAAAAGACAAAGCAAGCCGTGACAAGTTTCAGCAGCCTACACGTCTGAGACGAAGCGTTGACACACTTGCAGCTTTTTGGGGTCACGGGTTTGAGCTTACCGATCTGGACGGCGTGGTTAAGCGAGGTCTGGTGTCTGAGGGAGGAAAGCCACACCGTTATTAGAGTCTCCTTCTCGGCACACAATCCGAGTATCAGGGCTGAAGTGCACTCCCCCACCCCCACCCCCCTTTCCCCCCCAGTTGTATCCGGCCCATTACCCCACTCTTCCCAGCCGTCCCGGTCGCTGCTCCACCCCCTCTGCTGATCCGGGGAGGGCTGCGGACCACCACATGCCTCCTCCGAACATGTGGAGTCGCCGGCCACTTCTTTTCACCTGACGGTGAGGAGTTTCACCAGGGGGACGTAGCGCGTGGGAGGATCACGCTACCCCCCCCCCACCCCCCCCCCCGAAAAGGTGACCCGACCGACCAGAGGAGGCGCTCCAGTACAGCGACCAGAACACATACCCACATCCGGCTTCCCACCCGCAGACACGGCCAACTGTGTCCGTAGGGACGCCCGACCAAGCTGGAGGCAACACGGGGATTCGAACCGGCGATCCCCGTGTTGGTAGGCAGCGGACTAGACCGCCGCGCCACCCGGACGGCCCCTGAAGTTCACTTTTGATTCAACAAATTAAGAGATTGAATTCTCTTGCTAGTTTTTTTTTCTCCTTTGTAGACATCTCATACCTCACTGTGGGTTAAATACACATGAGGGTGGATGTTCTACCGTGAGCCAATGAGTAGCAGCTCCCCTTTATATACAGGGTTGGGTGACTATAAATTGAACTAAACCCACCTCTGAAATCATACTAGCGGGGGACGCCGAGTATGATGGAGTTGGTATTACATGTGTTTCATGACTAAGGTGCACACACACACACACACACACACACACACACACACGCACACACCTTGTTTTGAAGAAGAAGCGAAATGCTGTGGCTGCCACAGTGACCAGTAGAACGGTGACGGCGCTCCCGATCAAGGCCAACACGGCTGGGGACAAAGGCGGCTGGTCTGGAGAAGGAAACATGAACCATGGTTTCTTTGGAACTACAGGATCACCTCTACGAAGGCGAGGGTCCCTGAAGTGGACAGGTACGCTAGCTGGACAGGAAGCTGTCATGGCGGCCCCCACAGGCTGTGCAGGTGTATGGACCGGTTGCAAGCAACACAGCACACACTGACCCCCCATACAGTTAGCTCGTGAGCCGCCGGCGCGCCTCTGTGTTAATGTGCCGCCGCCCAGCACGTCCTGATGTTGACCCGGAACAAGATGGTCGTTCTGAAGATCATTGATACATCGGCTTCCCCTCCGTCCGTTATCCAAACTGCTTAGCCTGCTCTCGGGGTGGCGGGGATGCTGGAGCCTATCCCAGCAGTCGTTGGGCGGCAGGCGGGGAGACACCCTGGACAGGCCGCTAGGCCGTCACACAGGGCCCACACACACATTCATACCTAGGGACAATCTAGTACGGCTGATTCACCTGACCTACATGTCGTTGGACTGTGGGAGGAAGCCGGAGCCCCCAGAGGAAACCCACGCAGACACGGGGGAGAACATGCAAACTCCACACAGAGGACGACCCAGGACGACCCCCGAGGTTGGAGTACCCCAGGGCTCGAACCCAGGACCTTTTTGCTCTGAGGCGCCCCTGCTAACCCACTGCGCCACCGTGCCGCCCTACATCAGCTTTATAGCTACTAATAAATGAAGTCTTACTCACCCAGAACAGTGAGGTTCGTGGTTCCTCTACCTCCACCCATGGGGTAAGCTGCTAGATTGCAGATGAACTCCCCTGCGTCCGCCATTACCGTGTCTCTGATGAGCAAAGAGAATTCATCTTCGGAAGTGTTTACTAACTCAACCCTCCCTTTAAGAGTCGTGTTCGAAATACTAACTCCATGATCCGGGTGTGAAACTACAACAGGCACCCGCTTGTCTCGGGTCGTCTTCTCCCACGTGGTCTGGGTGACAACGGACTCTGAGGATCCTTTGACGAAGTGGCAGGGCAGGATGACGTTATGCCCAACGTATCCAGTCACTTTGGGCGACACTCGGACTTCTTTTGCCTCCGGGACTGAAAGGAAGAGAAAGAGGAAAAAGGTAACGGGGGGGGACGATCCAACCATTTTAAGCATTACAACCTTCATGCACAAATTTGTTTCCGAGTAGAGGACAGAGCCATAGATATAAAGAAGTAAAGGTCCAAAAGAGGGCCTTAATATTTGTACACCCTGCCATTACACTTGTTTCAACAATAATTGACATAGTGCATACCAGGGGCGTCAGAAGATATCGATACGCTCGAGTATCGCGATATGATCTTTTGCGGTGCCGTATCGATTCTCAAAACCACTACACCGATGTTTAATTGTGGACACGTCAAGGCTCGTGACGAGCATTTTGTGTTGTGTGTGACCCCCACGGCCGCTAGGCACTAACGGCGTGGTCCTCTTATCTTCAGCCGTTCGACTCTTCCGCTCCAACCCGACGATGTAAACTGAGACGGGAAGTAGCGTAAGCACAAAGAACACAGGCCTGTGAAATCGCGATATGCCGCCTCTCTTACGGTGTCGCGATGTATCGCGACATGTTGAATCGTAACCCCTGTATCGTGACACGTATTGTATCGCCGGCCTCGCCGATACACAACCCTCGCACACACACAGTACAGCACATGCCGACACCCGAGGTGGGGGAAAAAGAGGAAACGAGTGCAATAGGGCTAAAAATACAAATAGAAATAAATACAATGAAAAAATAAAAGAACAAAGAAAAAGGAGGTGACTGAAATTCTGGCACCGCCTGTATTACTGGTGGCCGTCTTTGAGCAAACCTGTCTGTTTTCAGCTGTGGTTTTCTCCGCGACGAAGACATTTTCTATGCTGTCTCTCCATTGCATTATGCTGGGGGAGGGGGAGGGGGCTGCAGCTTCAACCAGGAAACTTTTATTATTTATTTTTTGTTTGCCATTAAAATCAGAATTCTCAAGAAAGAATTTAAGACACTATATGTCATATTATCAGGAAGGGATACAGGGAAATGTAAAACCCAGTATAAAAAGTGCTGGATCTCAGTGGCGGCTGGTGCTACAAAATTTGGGAGGGGGGGGGCAGTTTAGCTTGGCGCAGCACACCTGACAGCTGCTTTAGTGTCCACACAGTCACAGAGTTATTAAGAAGGACAGTGTAGCCTATAGAGTTTATCAGGGTTGGTAGACGGTGGATGATTGACAGTCGAGACGAGGCGTGGTGGTGGGTGTGAACATGATTGACAGCCACGAGAATTGTCCAATCACATTAGATCAAAAAACATTAAAACAAGAACAATTCACTGCCAATAAAAGTGGGAGTGTCTGGGGCGGCACAGAACTGCGCCCCCTGGAGAATCTGAGGAAACCAATCAGACAGCAGCCTCAGGTCACCTGCTCGCCACAAGTTTGAGGGCTTACATAAGGTGTGGTTTGGCCGGCGCCCCTCACCCAGGAAGTATATGTATTCAGACAGAAATCACCCAAATACCATTTGGAGCCAATATTTAATGGCTGCTGACAGACTGAAAACACTTTTATTTCATAATTATTTGCATCATACAACTAAATTATATTTAACATGTTTAACCTCTTGATATTTGAAGGGGGCGGTGCCCCAGCGCCCTGTACTGGCCAGCTGCCACTGCCTCGATTAAAGTTTATACCCAAAACCTGTTTAATCTCCTCGTGGACATCAGAAATCCAGGATCTTTGGGCAATCCCAGAATATATGTGTGAAGTCCCCCACCAACCCTCACCCCCCCCTCCAGCATAATTCACTTGTGTTGCTATAGCTTGAAGTGATTTAATGGAGTGTTAAATTACCACATTGTCACCTTCCAGTAAAATTCCCTCCATGCCGGGCTGCCGGTTAGTTTATGCCCTGCTTTGACTGTTTCCTCCCATTTCTCATCTGTCGTCATAATGTTTGTCTCCAACTCCCATTTTTCTGTGACACCCATATTGTCATTGATAGACTCGTGTTGTAGTGATTTTTCCATTTTTGATATGACGCCTTTATTTTTGTCTCTTCCTCCGTGTATGCCGTTAACAGTTTCTCTAGTTCACACCATCCAGAATACACCGTCTAGTCACACCATCCGGAATACACCGTCTAGTCACACCATCCAGAATACACCGTCTAGTCACACCATCCAGAATACACCGTCTAGTCACACCATCCAGAATACACCGTCTAGTCACACCATCCAGAATACACCGTCTAGTCACACCATCCAGAATACACCGTCTAGTCACACCATCCAGAATACACCGACCTAGTCACACCATCCAGAATACACCGTCTAGTCATACCATCCAGAATACACCGTCTAGTCACACCATCCAGAATACACCGTCTAGTCACACCATCCAGAATACACCGTCTAGTCACACCATCCAGAATACACCATCTAGTCACACCATCCAGAATACACTTTCTAGTCACACCATCCAGAATCCCCCGTCTAGTCACACCATCCAGAATACACCGTCTAGTCACACCATCCAGAATACACCGTCTAGTCACACCATCCAGAATACACCATCTAGTCACACCATCCAGTATAAAGCAGCCTTTTAAACCAGGATTTGTCTTACCTGCTGGTGAGCTGATGACAATCGACATCAGCAGTACGGAAGGCCACGGGCCGCACATTTCCATCATGCACGAATTCAAGTTCACCAAAGCTTCAGCAAATGGGATACATCGAAATGTAAAACGTATGATTTCAACATGAAAATTGCTAACGGCGGAGTTTGTTAAAAAAAGGTGGAGAAATCCACTTGACAGCTGCTGATCGAGGAAGGAGAAGTAAACGGTTATTTCTGCGATAAGGGGAACTAAGCTGGACCTATATGTGTGGTTTTGTAATCTATGTGTCTGAATGACAGTCCTGATGTCAGAGAGATGCCTGTGCTGGATTCGATAAGCGTTGTACGGATCAGCTGACTGAACCCTATCTGAAGCGGATTTTGACGCCTATTGCACCCAAACAAACACCAGTACAACACTGTCTTCATGTGGTCAAATATGGTAAGGCTTGTTTTGTGGTTTGTTTGTTTTTTGTTTTGTCGTGGAGAACTGAGGATGTTCATCAGAATAATTGAGGTTTACTATTGCAGCTTTTTGTATTTCCATCTATCTATCTAGTCATCCATCGTTTCATAATGGTGGTAATAATAATAAGGACAATAATCATACACTTTATTTGTGTGACGCTTTTCAAAACAGGGTTACAAAGTGTTCCACAAAGCAGTAAAATCAATAACAGGACCTGTATGTTGTTTTAACAAGACTTTGTTTTTGGTCGGGGTGTAGTATTTAGACCAGGTCCCCCTCGAAATAAGATATTTTCAGTCTCAAGGGGCCTTCCAAGTTTAATACTGCTTAAATTTAAAAAAAATCTACTGCTACTACTGCTGCTTTGGGCTGCTCCCATTAGGGGTCACCACAGCGAATCATCCGTTTCCGTCTCTTCCTGTCCTCTGCATCTTCCTCTGTCACACCAGCCACCTGCATGTCCTCCCTCACCACATCCATAAACCTCCTCTTTTCCTCTTCCCTGGCAGCTCCATATTCAGCATCCTTCTCCCAACATACCCAGCATCTCTCCTCCACACGTGTCCAAACCATCTCAATCTTGCCTCTCTTGCTTTGTCTCCAAACCGTCCAACCTGAGCTGTCCCTCTAATATACTCGTTCCTAATCCTGTCCTTCTTCATCACTCCCAATGAAAATCTTAGCCTCTTCACCTCTGCCACCTCCAGCTCCGTAACTCTTGCTGGTACCCTTCTGTCACAAATCACTCCTGACACCCACTCCGCCCTGCCTGCACTATCTAATTCACCTCTCTTCCGCCCTCCCCGTTACTTTGAACAGTTGACCCCGAGTATTTAAACTCATCCACCTTCATCACCTGTACTCTTTGCATCCTCACCATTCCACTGTCCTCCCTCTTGTTCATGCATAGGTATTCCGCCTTGCTCCTACTGACTTTCATTCCTCTTCTCTCCAGTGCATACCGCCACCTCTCTAGGCTCTCCTCAACCTGCACCCTACTCTGACTACAGATCACAAAGTCATCCGCGAACATCATAGTCCACGGAGACTCCTGCCCGATCTCATCCGTCAGCCTGTTCATCACAGACAGGTCCCTTTTATCTAGTTAAAAATAACTCGAAGACAAAGTTGCTTATCAAGACAAGACAAGTGACATTTATTTGAATTAAGTCAAAGAATCTTCCTTAGAAAGCACTAGGTAATCTATTTTTCCTAAAAATAAGACCAGCTGGATTTTGAATCTAGATTATTACACTTGGTTAGATCTGCAGTTTTTGCAGTGCACAACTCTCACTTCCCAAAGAGCCCCCTTCCAGTGGTCCTTGGCGGCTGAACAGGCGTTCGGTGAGCTAACGGCCCATTTCACCTCCGCTCCCATTCTTGTCCTTCCAGATCCAGCTCATCGATTCATAGCGGAAGTAGACGCCTCGGACACAGACATTGGAGCAGAACTCTCACAACGGTCAGCAGAGGACCAGAAGATCCACCCTTGCACCTTTTTCTCCTGCAAATTATCCCCAGCTGAAAGAAATTATGACATCGGCAATCGAGAACTACTGATGGTGACACAGGTCCTACCTAGAAGAGTGGAGGCACTGGTTGGAGGGAGCAGAGCAGCTATTTGTGGTCTGGACAGATCACAAAAACTTAGAGTACATCTGATCAGCCAGACGGGTGAACTCCAGATAGCCCAGGTGGGCTCTGTTTTTTAATCGTTTCAATTTCTCCCTTTCTTACTGCCTAGGTTCCAAAAATGTGAAGCCGGACGCACTTTCCCGGCACCAGCAGTCAGATACTTTCCCCTCCCAACCTGAGAACATTCCCTCTCTGACCTGCGTAATCGGGGCTTTAACCTGGAAAGTCGAAGGCCGGGTAAATCGCTCTCTAGGGGATCACTTTGCTCCCAGTCCTTGCCCTGATGGGTGCCTGTTTGTCACTGCCAATCTCCATCCCCAGGTTCTGCAGTGGGGCCATTCCTCTCGCCTGGCTTGTCACTCTGGGGTGAGGCACATCCTGGCTCTGTTGCAGCAATGATTTTGGTGGCCGTCCATGGAGAAGGACTTCTGGGAGTCCATTGCTGCTTGTATAACATGCTCCCAGCATAAAGGCTCCTGTCCAGTGCCACCCGGCCTTCTGTCCCCCCTGCCAATCCCACGTCCTCCCTTGTCCCACATCGCTATTGACTTCGTTACCAGATTCTGACAGTATCACTGTCGTCTACACTGTCGTTGACCGCTTTTCTAAAAACTGCTCATTTCATTCTACTACCCAAATTACCCACAGCTAAAGAAACAGCTGAGATGCTGCTTAATCATGTGTTCTGCCTGCACAATCTCCTCTTGACGGGGTCTCTGACCGGGGGCCTCATTTCACCTCTTGCTTCTGGGCTGAGTTCTGTCTCCTAGGATCCAAGGCCAGCCTGTCATCCAGTTTCCACCCCCAGACCAGCGGTCAAGCCGAACATTTAAACCAGGGGCTGGAGACTGCTCTGTGCTGCCTCGCCTCTCGCAACCCATCCTCCTGGTCAAGACAACTCCTCTGGGTCGAGTTTACCCACAACACCTTTCCTAGTTCGGCCACTGGCCTCTTGCCGTTCCAGTGCGCCCAGGGCTACCAGCTGCCCCTATTCCCTGAACAAGAATGTGAGGCCAGTGTCCCCCTGTGTCCAAGCTGTTATTCTGAGGTGTCGGCGCACCTGGATGTAGGCTCGCTTCACCCTTCTCCACTCTTCTGACCATTACAAATGAGCCGCCAACTGGTGTCGCACCCCAGAACCCTGTTATCTCTCTGGACAGCGTGACTGGTTATCCACGCAGGATCTGCCATTCCTTGTGGAGTCCTGGAAGTTGGCTCCACGCTTCGTGGACCCATTCCCCATCACCAAAGTGATCAACCCAGCGGCTTCCCGTCTCCACCATGAAGATCCACCTGACGTTTCATGTCTCCAAGCTTAATCCTGTTGCCAAAAGTCTGCTTCAGCGACTCATTGATGGAGCTCCGCACTTCATGGCCCATCGCCTCATCAGATCCCAGTGGCGTGGCAGGGGGCTCCAGTACCTTGTGGACTGGGAGAGCTATGGTCTCGAATAACGCTCCTAGGTCCCCACCCGCAACATCTTGGACCCCTCCCTCATCAGGGACTTCCACCGGTCCCATCCTGACTAGCCTGGGGGAACGTCAGGAACTGTTCCTGGGGGGTGTCTGTCACGTCCACCAGTCCTTCTAGTTCATAACCTCAGCCATAACCTTTTCCCTACCGAATCATCAGTTGATGCCCGATCCCTTATCTCCCCGTCATTTCAGATCCCGTCTGCCCTTCCCGCCTGGCTGTCTTACCACTCCCCTCTCTTGTTTTCCCTGCCCAGCTCCTCACCTGCGGCTCATTCCCCCCAACCAGCACATGCTACTTATACTGGTCCCTTTTCACGAGGCCCCTGCCAGATTGTCTAGTGGGCTTTGCCACCTAGCTATCAAGCATTAGCCTTGTGATCATTCTACCTGACCTGCCCGTGTTTCGACTCTTCTGCCCGATTTCTGAACTCTTCCTCTGCCTGTCCCTTGCCTGCTCTGGTTGCCTGTTTTGAACCGATTTCCCAGTAACCTGAACCGTATGTATGAACCTGTTTTCCTGTCTTGTCTTGGTTGCCAAGCTGCCTGTCTTTGGACCAACGTAAACTGTTTTGTGAGCTAACCTGCCTGTCTGTGAGCTGAGCATCTGGGTTCTCAGCCGCCAGTCTCTCTGCCGTCATTACAGGTGTATCGGTTATATTCCCTTTGAGGCCAGGGGGGGATTATCATACGTAGCTGTGAAAGACAAATATGAAAACAAGGTTTTATGCCGTAAACTACAGATTCATGTTTTATTCATACAGATGTACTTTGATTTTTATTATGTTTTGACACAACAACCCAAGGAGGCCAACGGGAATATAGAGGAAAAAAAAACATTGTTTATTATTAAGTTCATTTGCATTTTTTTACAAAGTGAATCTTACGAACAACATGTTTCCCTCCGAAGAATATTTTGTAAACAAATCTGAAAAGGAAATAGAAAAGATGTGTGTGTGTGTGTGTGTGTGTGCGTGTGTGTGTGTTTCTATTTGAACAGCACATGACGGACATGGGGTGACACAGTGGCTTAGTGGTTAGCGCAGTCACCTCACAGCAAGAAGGTCCTGGGTTCGAGCCCCGGGGTAGTCCAACCTTGGGGGTAGTCCAGCATTGGGGGTCGTCCCGGGTCGTCCTCTGTGTGGAGTTTGCATGTTCTCCCCGTGTCTGCGTGGGTTTCCTCCGGGGGCTCCGGTTTCCTCCCACAGTCCAAAGACATGCAGGTCAGGTGAATCGGCCGTACTAGATTGCCCCTAGGTATTTGTGTGTGTGTGTGTGTGTGTGTGGGCCCTGTGTGATGGCCTGGCGGCCTGTCCAGGGTGTCTCCCCGCCTGCCGCCCAATGACTGCTGGGATAGGCTCCAGCGTCCCCGCGACCCTGAGAGCAGGGTAAGCGGTTGGGAAATATACTGTATGAACTATTGTTATATTACTACTACCACTTTCAGCTGCTCCCGTTAGGGGTCGCCACAGCGGGTCATCCGTTTCCATCTCCCTGTCCACTGTATGTTCCTGATCTCTTCAGTCTAAACTGACTGCAGGTATCCCCACCCCTTATAAACAATACAATAGCACAACGACCGAAACCAACGACCAGTCTCATATGCAAATATGGGCGTTGTAAGATGGCCATTAATTACAATGCTGTGATTGCAGACATTCCCGAATCCTCTGTGAACAGTGCACATGGCCACTGAAACTCTAGTTAATGGTCATGCTGATATTTGCATGTGAAACCGGTCGTTGGTTTGGGTCGTTATGCAGCTGTGTTGTTTATAAGGGTGGGGACACCTGCAGTCAGCTGAGACTGAAGAGGCCACTTAGACGAGTGACGCACCCTATCTCTCAATAAACCTTGTGTCCAGATGAACTGGTTCAACTCTCCTTGATTTTCTCACCTGGATTACTGAGCACGCATCAAGACCCTTACGCGAATGTCGTTTAAGATGTATGCCGGGTGAGGCGAGGTGGTAAAATACGGTTGGGAAGACAATCCATGCCAGTGGTTGAACGTGAAGAGCTCATACGACATACATCCTTCTCTGCAAGTGCGTTTTTAAAGAGAATCCCATCTTCGTGGATGTAATACGTATTTGCTCTGACCTTTGCCCTGTGATGCTGGGCCAGGGCGTCTCCCCACCTGCCGCCCAATGACTGCTGGGGTAGGCTGCAGCATCCCGTCATTAAACATTCATTTTACCTGACAGTTCCTCGAACCACCCCTGGACGATTCTGGCATTATGACGGGGAGCATTGCCTCTCTGAAAGTACCGACCCCGTCGGGGGTACACGATTGGCCGTGAGCGGATGAACCTAGTTTGCTACGATGTTGAGGTGTACTCTGGCACCAAGGCATCGATCTACAAGCAGTAATGGACCCAGTGTATGCCAGCTGAATGCCCCCTCACCCATGATACCTCCCCCACTAGCCTGCACGGTGGGTCCATTGCCTCATGTTGTTTACACCAGACCGTGAGTCTACCGTTGGGACCGTGGCGGTGTAGTTAAAACCGAGATTCTTCAAACCAGATGACCTTCCCAGACCTTTCTTAGTCCACCGCATGGACAGGAGCGGTACCCTGCGTGGCCGTCTGTAGTTATTCCCCCATACAGGCAAGGGTGCAATGCTTTGTGTGTTTCCAAAATTGGTTGTTGTTACCCCAACAATTGTACTGCGACGCTAACTGTCGTGCTTTTGACCGGAGATTTGCTTGTTATGGCCCGTGCCACCGCACGTGTCCCAAGTTCCTCTACCAAGGGCCGCCTCCCACATAGGAAATGTTCTGATGCGCTGTGTTGTTTGCTGGCCCAGGCATTGTACACCTGCTCAAACCCGCCCTCCTGGCACCCACAACCACGTCTTTGTGCGACGTCCGTCAGATAAGGTCTTTAAGCCTGTCCTCAGAAATCCACTCGTATGCAAAGCAGGTGTTAAAATGGAGTGACAGTCGCATTCAGCTTTTTATGTAGTTATATCTATGCAAATGGCAAGAGAGGGCCCACCCCTGCAGGGGCCTGGTTTCTATTTTTCTGGTCACCGAGTGCAGTTTAAATCATCAGCTCATCCCCAACCCACTGAAAACTTCACTGTCGCTCCTGTGTGTGTGTGTGTGTGTGTGTGTGTGTGTGTGTGTGTGTGTGTGTGTGTGTGGGAGAAATAATGGTGTAGTCTATAACAAGTAGGTGGTTTCATCACATTACAGGAAGGTTTCTCAAAGGCCAAGCAAGACCTGACATATAGTGACATCCTGTACAGTACAGCCCGGTATCACTGCACACTTCATATTGCAGTCAGTACAGTGTATAGTAGCAGTACATAACACAGTAAACTCAGTACAGTGTATAGTAGCAGTACATAACACAGTAGATCCAGTACAGTGTATAGTAGCAGTACATAACACAGTAAACTCAGTACAGTGTATAGTAGCTGTACATAACACAGTGGATCCAGTACAGTGTATAGTAGCAGTACATAACACAGTAAACTCAGTACAGTGTATAGTAGCAGTACATAACACAGTAAACTCAGTACAGTGTATAGTAGCAGTACATAACACAGTAGATCCAGTACAGTGTATAGTAGCAGTACATAACACAGTAAACTCAGTACAGTGTATAGTAGCTGTACATAACACAGTGGATCCAGTACAGTGTATAGTAGCAGTACATAACACAGTAAACTCAGTACAGTGTATAGTAGCAGTACATAACACAGTAAACTCAGTACAGTGTATAGTAGCCGTACATAACACAGTAAACTCAGTACAGTGTATAGTAGCAGTACATAACACAGTAGATTCAGTACAGTGCATAGTAGCAGTACATAACACAGTAGATCCAGTACAGTGTATAGTAGCAGTACATAACACAGTAAACTCAGTACAGTGTATAGTAGCAGTACATAACACAGTAGATTCAGTACAGTGTATAGTAGCAGTACATAACACAGTAGATCCAGTACAGTGTATAGTAGCAGTACATAACACAGTAAACTCAGTACAGTGTATAGTAGCAGTACATAACACAGTAGATCCAGTACAGTGTATAGTAGCAGTACATAACACAGTGGATCCAGCACAGTGTATAGTAGCAGTACATAACACAGTAGATTCAGTACAGTGTATAGTAGCAGTACATAACACAGTAGATTCAGTACAGTGTATAGTAGCAGTACATAACACAGTAAACTCAGTGCAGTGTATAGTAGCAGTACATAACACGGTAAACTCAGTGCAGTGTATAGTAGCAGTACATAACACAGTAAACTCAGTACAGTGTATAGTAGCAGTACATAACACAGTAAACTCAGTACAGTGTATAGTAGCAGTACATAACACAGTAAACTCAGTACAATGTATAGTAGCAAGTCCATAACACAGTAGATTCAGTACAGTGTATAGTAGCAGTACATAACACAGTAAACTCAGTACAGTGTATAGTAGCAGTACATAACACAGTGGATCCAGCACAGTGTATAGTAGCAGTACATAACACAGTAGATCCAGTACAGTGTATAGTAGCAGTACATAACACAGTGGATCCAGTACAGTGTATAGTAGCAGTACATAACACAGTACACTCAGTGCAGTGTATAGTAGCTGTACATAACACAGTAGATCCAGTACAGTGTATAGTAGCAGTACATAACACAGTGGATCCAGCACAGTGTATAGTAGCAGTACATAACACAGTAAACTCAGTACAGTGTATAGTAGCAGTACATAACACAGTAAACTCAGTACAGTGTATAGTAGCAGTACATAACACAGTAAACTCAGTGCAGTGTATAGTAGCAGTACATAACACAGTAAACTCAGTACAGTGTATAGTAGCAGTACATAACACAGTAGATTCAGTACAGTGTATAGTAGCAGTACATAACACAGTAAACTCAGTGCAGTGTATAGTAGCAGTACATAACACAGTGGATCCAGCACAGTGTATAGTAGCAGTACATAACACAGTAAACTCAGTACAGTGTATAGTAGCAGTACATAACACAGTAAACTCAGTACAGTGTATAGTAGCAGTACATAACACAGTATATTCAGTACAGTGTATAGAAGCAGTACATAACACAGTAAACTCAGTACAGTGTATAGTAGCAGTACATAACACAGTAAACTCAATACAGTGTATAGTGGCAGTACATAACACAGTAAATCACTAGGAATAGAATTTAAATCCAGACGAAGAGGCACCATGTTTGCCTGCGGGTGTGCAGGATGATCTAGATTGAAGAAACGCCCGTGACCCGAGTTAAGTCTCGTGATCTGTTGCAAACGTCTCTCTGGTCAAGTTTCTCACACGACATTACGGCCCACTGTCCCCGTTTGATACCTATATGTGCAATCACAACGTCCCTTTTTGCTGCTTAATAGGCTGTTTAGTCAACTATTTATTTATTTATTTATTTGGACTTTTTCTCCCCAGTTGAACCTGGCCAATCACCCTGCTCTCTGAGCCGTCCTGGCTGCAGCTCCACCCCCCGTCTGCTGATCCGGGGAGGGCTGCAGACTACCGCATGCCTCCTCCCATACATGTGGAGTCGCCAGCCGCTTCTTTTCACCTGACGGTGAGGAGTTTCGCCAGGGGGACGTGGCACGTGGGAGGATCACGCTATTCCCCCCCCCCCCCAGTTCCCCCTCCCCGCTGAACAGGCGCCCCGACCGACCAGAGGAGGCGCTACTGCAGCGAACAGGACACACGCCCACATCCGGCTTCCCACCCGCAGACACGGCCAATTGTGTCTGTAGGGACGCCCGGCCAAGCCGGAGGCAACACGGGGATTTGAACTGGCGATCCCCGTGTTGGTGGGCAACGGAATAGACCGCTACCCTACCCAGACGCCCCTTTATTCAACTATTTATGTATGAATAGCGCATTGTCTTTAAACCGCTCCACATCGTGGAGGATTCGAAGCCCCTCTAAAGTGGACTGTAGAGCGATGTGTGGTTGATGGAAAAGGCAAAACACAAAGTCGTTCTTTTCAAAGTATTTACTGAACATTGTACGATTACAAACTGAACCGGTACCAGCTGGAGGGTCTGTCCAGGCAGACATCTAGAACATCTAGAACATTCCAAGGGTCCGACTCAGTGTGTGCTGGGGTGCACATGGAGTGCGTGCGAGTGTCACTTGAAGAAGATGTGCCATGATTTAAGAGCCCAGTGTGAGTACAAACATCTGGACCATCTCCACGGTCCCATGGACTTTAGATCATGTGTGTGTGTGCGTGTGAATATACGTGTGTGTACGGGTGCATGTACTAATGTGTATGTATGTCTGTATGCCTATGTAGGTGTGTATGTGCATGTGTATGCGTCTAGAGCAGGGGTGTCAAACTCCGGGCCTCGAGGGCCGCAGTGTCTGCAGGTATTTGTTGCAACCGTGCACTACACCACCTGATTTAACTAATTAGCTCACCTCCTGGATCAAGGGGGGAAAGGAACTAGTTTAATCAGGTGGTGTAGTGCACGGTTGCAACAACTACCTGCAGACACTGCGGCCCTCGAGGCCTGGAGTTTGACACCCCTGGTCTAGAGGGGAAAAGGAGAGAAGATTAGAACTTATATATGTATCATACAATACATTAAGTGAAACCTAGAAATCCTCTTCAACATATTGGCATGTATGTTTACTTCCCACGAACATACCTGCAGCGTCACGTGAAGGAAACGTACATCAGAGACCCCTGCTGCATTGATACTGCACCCAACAATGAAGTAGTGGCGACGCTGCAGTTTGCCTTAACACAGTTTCCACATGAGCAGAGAAGCCAGAATCACAGAACTGTATGCAAACTAGAGTTTAAGGAAGTACTCATGTCATCTCAGTCCATCTAAATATATATACTTATATATATACTGGGTGCGTGCACGCTATTTTGCACGTTTCAGCGCTGTCTCAGAAAGAGGATGTGATCAGAGCCCCTCCGGTCTAAACGACAATTCTTCATAAGAAATTGCTGAATATTCATTTATCCAGTCAATCTCGTGTCACAATCCCCCTTCATGGGCCAAAAGCCTCAGGGGTGATGAAATTTTGGGAAATAGATTTTGAGACGATGTTTTATTTTCACACAGAGAGAGAACCGAGGGGGTTGTCTTCCCCCCCCCCATGCAAACAACGAGGAAGAAGAATTCTTAACTTAATCATGAACTCATCTGCCTTCATCCAGCTCGCCTCTCACTCCCTTCCCGGCTCCTACACCAAAAACATCTCCCCCACCATCAGTGCACCGATCACCAATACCGAAAATGACCAGCTGGGGGCGGTACAGGATGCTGTGTGAAAGAGACAAAAGACAACAGTTACCACCCCTCACAATGTCGTGCTGGTGTTAACTTGTGAAATAATGCTTCGCCTTTATGACGATTTCACTGCCATCACTCTCATCTCTCTTGCGGTGCAGGTATGGACAGAAGTGGGCTCTCACCCCTGACGCGCAGGACTGTGGATTTTTCCAGCCTGGTCACGTTATTGCTGGCTGTGCAGGTGTAATTCCCCATATCCACCAGCTCCATCCTCTCAATGATGTACAAAGACGTGTTGACACGCGTCTCGTTGCCGTTGAACATCCAGTTAAAGGTCGCAGGCGGGACGGAGTCTGCAGTGCATCGCAGCGCCACTCTCTGGCCGGGTGAGGCTGCCGGTGGTCCCGTTATTGAAACGTTATGTGGTCCAACTGTGCAAGGAAAAGGAGCGTGAGGGACATCGTGTGATGGAGTAATTTCACAAACCGCTATCCGAAAACTCAGAGATGCTGATGTCCCTCCATGTCTTAGTTTATTCAGTTCCAATCATGTACACTTTACATTGCTGTCAACCATTTTCAAGCATGCCCCCCCCTTTTTTTTACAAATTTGAATGCGTTTTTCCCAGATAGCAAAATTGCTGTGGCCTGGACCCGTCCCACACCCGACTTTGTCATAAGCTGGGCCTGACTTGGGTTGCGACAAGTGTTGTGTGGGCCAGACGTTGCCCAAATGTAATGAACCGGGCTTAACTTGGCTTACAGCACATACTATGTGGGCCAGATGTGGCCCAAATGTAATGAACCGGGCTTAACTTGGGTTACAGCACATACTATGTGGGCCAGCTGTGGCCCAAATGTAATGAACCGGGCCTGACTTGGGTTACAGCACATACTACGTGGGCCAGATGTGGCCCAAATGTAATGAACCGGGCCTGACTTGGGTTACAGCACATACTATGTGGGCCAGATGTGGCCCAAATGTAATGAACCGGGCCTGACTTGGGTTACAGCCCATACTATGTGGGCCAGATGTGGCCCAATTGTGACTGAGTTGAGGCAGCCACACTCACCCTGAGTCAACGCCATCATTCAACGCCAAATGTGGGCCGTAAGATAACTGCAGATGTGGGCCATATTTGGGCCACAGATTCTTTGCTATCTGGGCGTAAATAGGCTAAAACAGGCAACAAAAAAACCAAAAACCTAACCAAACAGTATGGCCCTTTAAATTGAGACACTGATTTAATGAGTATTTCCCTTCAGATGAAAGCGTTTCAAAGATCATAGTCCATCGTCTATTACTACAGGCTACTACGCTACATGCTACATGCTACATGCTGTAGTAAAACAACACTCACAGTTGACGGTGAGATTATACGCTGCAGTCTTGGTGCTGACTGGGTTGCTGACCCGACACTGGTATCTGCCGTGGTCGGCGCTGCTAACAGGGTCTATGAAGACTGTCCTGTTGTCCATGGAGAAGGTGACTCTCTTGCTGGGACGGAGAGGCCGACCCTGCAGCATCCACTGTCTGGCTTGGATGGTGCTAGAGGCATCGCAGGTTAGGTTGGTGGAGCTTTTATCTTCAATCAGGGTGGCTTTGGGGCTGGTGATGGCGGCCCCGGCTATCAGTGCTGTGGGATGACAGATGTCAGGTATGGGTTTCCGTACTGAGGATACACAGGGGTCTGACAGACTGATATGGGCAAGGCTTGAATAAATGTCTGTGTTGGTATTTTGTGTGTCCTATCAGATTGTAAGTAACAGCTACAACACTGATTTTAGCAAAACAGTGAACGACAGAAACGGCAGTAAATGAGGAGTTTGAATCTGAAAGTTCATACATCCGTTTTGGCAAGACGCCATTTCCTGGAGCTCATTATCGGACATCCCTTTCATCAACCCTCTTAAATTTATGTATTTAGATTTTGAGATACTTTATCGATCTTTAGGGAAATTGTGCTCTATATTTAACCCTTCCCAGCTGTGTAGCTAGGAGCAGTGGGCAGCCGCTGTGCAGCACCCGGGGACCGACTCCAGTTCGTCTCGCCATCCCTCGGTCAGGGGCACAGACGGGAGTATTAACCCTAACATCCATCCATCCATTATCCGAACCGCTTATCCCGCTCTCAGGGTCGCGGGGATGCTGGAGCCTATCCCAGCAGTCATTAGGCGGCAGGCGGGTAGACACCCTGGACAGGCCGCCAGGCCCTCACACAGGGCCCACACACACACACACACACACACACACACACATTCATACATAGGGGCAATTTAGTACGGCCGATTCACCTGACCTACATGTCTTGGACTGTGGGAGGAAGCCGGAGCACCCGGAGGAAACCCACACAGACACGGGGAGAACATGCAAACTCCACACAGAGGACGACCCGGGACGACCCACCAAGGTTGGACAGACCAGGACTTTCTTGCTGTGAGGCGACAGCGCTAACCACTGCGCCACCAACTTGTCAGCACACGTGGTGGTAAGTGAAAGTGTTATCCTTTTGACAGCAAACACTCAAATCACCTCTGTCCATTTCAAAAGGACTAGAATTTGTTTCACCTTCACACGCTGTACACGAGCTGGTGTTCAAATGGTGGACACGTCATTTTGACTCTGCTTTCTTACTAGCTGCTGATTCGCTGATGATCAATGACCGGTTCTGTCACCATTGTATTTCCTTATTCTTTAATATTTTCACAACTGTATTTGTTATTTCTATATCCTCATGCTATCCTAAGAGTTACATCTGTTTTCCTCTTTAAGTTTCTTCAATCTTTTTTAAAATTTTCCCCCAATTGTACCCATCCAATTATCCCAGTCTTCCGAGCCATCCTGGCCGCTCTGCCGATCCGGGGAGGGCTGCAGACCACCACATGCCTCCTCCGATACACGTGGAGTCGCCAGCCGCTTCTTTTCACCTGACACTGAGGAGTTTTGCCAGGGGGACGTAGCGCGTGGGAGGATCACGCTATTCCCCCTCTCCCCCGAACAGGTACCCCGACTGACCAGAGGAGGCGCTAGTGCAGCGACTAGGACACATACCCACATTCGGCTTCCCACCCACAGATACAGCCAATTGCGTCTGTAGGGACACCCGACCAAGCCATGGGTAACACAGGGATTCGAACTGGTGATCCCTGTGTTGGTAGGCAATGGAATAGAGCACTATGCTACCAAGACGCCCCCGTTTTCATCTTTTATCGTTACCTACATTTCATCTGCACACTCTGACATAACGTTAAACACATAACATTGGTTTTGAATGAACAAAAATGTGCTACATAATTAATTAAAATTTGAGTGATTGATTCATTGATTTGTCGATTGATTGGTCCTTTTGACACAAAACTCTCCAAATTCCACAGGGAGAACCCATGTAGGAACCATAGCAGACCCACCGTACACGTTCAGGATGATCGCTCCCTGCATCTGAGAGCCGGCGTTTGGTATGATACTGACACTGTACTCCCCGCTGTCCGACAGCACCAGGTTGCGGAGCTCTAGAGACCCGGTGGATCTGTCCAGCGTGATCCTGTTTGTGTGCCCGGGTTCAGTCACGTTGGTGCTGGAGGAGGTGATGATGTTCACCCTTTTGAAGTTCCAACTGACGGAGGCGAAGGGCCTCGCCGGAGGGCTAAGGGTGGTGGTGAACTTCACCGAGCCTCCCACAGCTCCGCTCAGCGGCCCTGGCGGTAGGATACCTGCACCCTCACATACACCTTGACAGCAAAGAGCAAGACCACCATGGTGATACTACCGAAAGCCCTGTCTGCAATTTATTTTTATTTTTTTTACATATTTACAACTGCAGTACTTCAGATTCTTTCTTCAACACATAGCTTTCGATATCCTATTTACAAATATGAACAAACACGTCAAAGAAGGGTGAATCAGTTCATCTGGGTACAATGTTTATTGACAGAAACGTTTATCCAGTTGGATACAATGTTTCTTCTGTCAACAAACGTTGTATCCAGATGAACCGACTCAACCTTCTTTGATTTTCTTCAGAATAATTTATTCATCCCCGAGGAGAAATTGGGTGTCTTACCTGGATTACTGATTATGCATCAAGACATGAACAAACACAGAAGAAATTGGGATGTTGCACGTACAATAAGATTATAACGTAATAGAGAATCAACGTTAAGGTCATCTGAATTCAAGCCTACCTGTTAAAACAAGCACCAAGGCTGTTCTGAACATCTTGCAATTCATGGCGAAAAACGGCTTAGTCTGTGTCGTCACGTAGTCCCCTCAAGTCCAACGAACTGAGGGAGAACAACAGATGCCCTTGCTCTTTTATGAAGGGACCAGGTCCTGCCCCCCCACTCAGCATTGAAAGGCGCAAACAATGTTTACGATGCTGCTGTGTACATACCCTGAAACGCCGGTGGATATGTGTCCAGTCACAGTTTACTGGGGGTCAAGCTGACTCTGCTGGAATGGTGGTGAATCATGTTACACAGCCCATGGCTCCACGATCTATTGGAACGGTCCGTTCTTAGAGCCACGATTTTGTATCGTGTCCGGTCCAACATACTAGTCAAAGACAGAGTAATTAAACAACTGAGATCACACCTTGGCCACTTTTACCTAACAGGAGTGTCATGACCACAAATATGGGCATCATCTGTTGATCTTCAAAGGCAGGAAAGTGTTGGTGGATGCGCTTGAGTTTGTTTTGTGGTTTTTTTTATTATTATAAAATATGTGCAGCAATAGAGGACTGGCGACAGGCATGGGTGCAAGTCCATGAATATACAGGGACGGCATCCAGCTGTGCCCCCGTCCATAGGGTTAGTGCTTGTGTCAGGAAGGGCGTTCGACATAAAACTTCGCCAAATCATTATGCGGATTGACGAGACTATACCGGATCGGTCAAGGCTCCATACCGGGACGGTCGAGGCCTGGGTTAACAACAGCCGCCATTGGTGCTGTGCCTTCACAGGGCACCGATGGAAACTGTAACATCCGCTGTGGCGACCCCTGAGAAACAGGGAACAAGCTGAAAGAAGAAGAGGAAGAAGATGTGCAGCAATAGAGGCAAGCGGCCAAGGAGTACCACCAGCAAGATACGGGATATCAAACTTGCTGTAAATCTGAACGAGAAGTTTCACATGTGTGTTTCATGTGTGTTCAGTACATATCTGTTGTAGCAGATGACAGATTCTGATGTAAAAGAGCATTTTGATTCACCATTGCTGCAAACTCTGACCTTTGTGCGATCAGGCAGCGAGGCTTCTTACTTGCTTTTCACATCCGCATCACAAGCGGTGGTGAACTGTGTAAAGGCCCATGTCTCACATCTCCGCTGCATCTGGTCTGCTTTGAACGGTGCGGGCGAGTCGTCGTGCGAAATCCTCAAGTCTCCCAACCGGCTGACGGTCAGACAATGACGAGTATTTAAGGATCAACCCCAATGGAAAATAACGACATGCCCGCACGATGAAGTCATCGCCGGCACTTGCGTATCTCTCCGATCTCGAGTGTAGATGTGTGTGCTGCTCAGTGTGCATGTATGTGGCGGAGGACAGATTCGGTCTTAAAAGGGTATCGTGTATTGAGTTTATTAGCTCTTTAAGTGAGTGGGTACCGAGCCTCGTAGGGTTGTGTTTGAGGAAGGGCGGCCACCCGCGGCATTCCAAGAGTGGGAGGATCAAAGCCATTATAGCGGCCACACAGAACAGGCCGCACACCCAGCAGACACCAAGACTCCATTAAGCTGCCTCGGAAACAGCCCACTGGTTTCAGGTCTGCGGACCAAACTTTTAGTTATATTGGCTTCATAACCTGCTGATGAAGGGAGGGATTTCACGGAGTCGTCGATATTAAAAGATAGCACCATAACCAATGTGCAACTGGACAATAATAATAATAATAATAAAAGTATATCAAAGGGGAAATGACTATAGTATTTCCTGTTCTTTTTTCTCCATTCAACAGTATGGCCATGTAGGGCGGCACGGTGGCGCAGTGGTTAGCGCAGTCACGTCACAGCAAGAAGGTCCTGGGTTCGAGCCCCGGGGTAGTCCAACCTTGGGGGTCGTCCCGGGTCGTCCTCTGTGTGGAGTTTGCATGGTCTCCCCGTGGCTGTGTGGGTTTCCTCCGGGCGCTCCGGTTTCCTCCCACAGTCCAAAGCAGGGGTGGGCAATCTTACCCAGAAAGGGCCGGTGTGGGTGCAGGTCTTCGTTCCAACCAAGCAGTTCCACACCTGTGTCTCCTAATCAAGTTCCTCAGCAAAGACTCTACTGGTTGATTAGTGGGTCAGGTGTGTAACTGCTTGGCTGGAAAGAAAAGCCGGTGCCCACACCGGCCCTTTCTGGATAAGACCGCCCACCCCTGGTCCAAAGACACGTAGGTCAGGTGACTCGGCCGTACTACATTGTCCCTAGGTGTGAATGTGTGTGCATCGGGCCGGCCCTGTGATGGCCTGGCGGCCTGTCCAGGGTGTCTCCCCGCCTGCCGCCCAACGACTGCTGGGATAGGCTCCAGCATCCCCGCCACCCCGTGTAGGATAAGCGGATTGGATAATGGACGGATGGATGTTTTTGTACGGGAAACTGAAGCGCGGCGAGAGACAAATCGATCCGAAAGCCATGACGTGAGAGTCGGAGCGGCTGGAGCCATGTGGCATTGTGCACGGCCCCGATGAAAATAACTGTCACGTAACAATGAGCTATTGTTTGGGACTGTGTAGTCAGGATTCAGGTTGACTGTGTGCTCCATCATGTCTTCAGCCCCCACCCTGCATGTGACTCACCTGTTAATGTGGAACACTGGGCGCCAGCGGACTGGTGGCCCGCTGATAGACAGACTGCCTGTTATCCCCCCCAGTCATGTAAGAGGAAGTAAAACTTTTTTTTTTGAGGTGGGGGGGGGGGGACTGGATTCTCTGGCGGCGGTTTCTGAGAGGAGGACGCTGTTGAAGTTATGTGCCATCATGGACCACGTCTCCCACCCACTCCATGACGTGCTGGTCGGGCATAGGGGTACTTCTAGTAATAGTCTCATTCAGCCGAAGTGCACTACAGGGCGCCGCAGGAGGTCATTCCTGCCTGTGGCCGTCAAACTTTACGACTCCTCCCTCAGAGTGTCAGACACTCGGGGTTAATGGTCACTGGACTGCCCTTCGACTGGTTTCACCCAGTCGGGTTTTGTTTGTGCTGTGATAGTGCAGTATCGATAGGGCGTTATGTGCACCATGCTGCTATGTTTATATATTTTGTTCTTCTTTCTATTTCTTATTTTATCTTTTGTTTCTATTTGTTTCTTCTGTTTTTCTTGTTTCTATTGTCTTGTTATCTTGTATCCTGTTAGTTTTTAGTTTTTTTCTTGACCGGAAACACGACAATACAGATACTGTATTGTGGCTCGTGCTGCGGTATAACCCAGAGATACGTCGCTACAGGCCTCTGTCGCCCTCATGAGGACAGACAAGGACACTGTAAAGTAGACCCTATCAGAGTTCACACAAGCTCCCGCTCTTTTATTTGTCAAACGCACAACAATACAGCGTGGCAGGCAATGCCGGCAATGAAATGCTTAGGCATCAGTTCAGCCTCAAAAATACCTAAAGAATATGAAGCAACAAATTAACGTTAAAAAAATAACAGTATAAAACTGCAGTATTTAGCCCAGCATGAGAAATTACAAGCTAAAAATTCACAGTGTTGACTGGCCAGAAGAATATTTAGTTTATAATTTCTCATGCACAATTGTATAGCTAATCTAAAACTACTCCGTATATTAGTGATGCGCGGGTCGGGTCGACCCCCCCCCCCCAGATAGCATCCAGATGTGGGCCACTTCAGGCAGTGATGCGGCACTGACGGCCTTCTTCTGGCCCTGACAAAAGGGATGTGAGCCTGAAGTGGCCCACATGTATAATAGCAAATATGGCCCAAATTTGCCAAATCAAATGTGGGCCTTTTTCGGCAAAGATGCGGTGCTCTGGGCAACATGTGATCTGGATGTGACCCTGAAGTGGCCCGTGTGGTAAATGGTGAATATGGCCCAAATATCACACAACAAATATGGGCCACCTTTGGCAAATATGTGGCACATGCGCCATTGCTATGGCTTGGTTCTGGCCCAGATCTGGCAAACAGGAGCGGACCGCCCAAGTGCCACCATTCCACGCGGTATGTGGGCCGGATGAAAGTGTCGGGTGTGGGACGGGTCCGGGCCACAGCAATTTTGCTATCTGGGCCATAACCCGCTGGTCAGGCGGGTTTGGGTGAGCTTACTGGGAAATTATCACTGGTCAAAAAGTGACAGAGCAGCACTCCAAGTAAGTAATAAATAACTTACAGAAATATTACGTGCAATACCCGAGGCTGTCCAATACTATTTTCTTACCCTCTCTCCATTTCTCTCTCTGTTTCTCTTTCTCTCTCTCAAACACACATGCCCACAAAAATGACTGGGCCCCTGAAAGGTCCAGTGGAGGCCCCCCAAATCTGCTTTACTCGCATCAACGCAAGCGCATCCTCTCTTCTCTCTCTACTAAAGACATACATGTAAACTGAGAGAGACTTACTCAGTAACGGGGGTCACATTAGCATGATGATGTGTGTGTACACATCATCATCATCATCATCATCGGCAGTCACTTGAAATGAGTATGACTGTCCTCACCGTTGGGCCGTCTACTTGTGGGTCTTCAGATGGCTGTAGAGGCCGATCGGCGACCCACATACGTTTGGTGCAGTGTGGACAGGGGAAAGTGGTGGTGGTTGAGCCGTTCTCTCTCTCCTTGCGGTGCCGTCGCTTTTCCTCTGCGGCAGTTTCATGATGTGCTGCTCCTTCCTGCACGGATTTCTTCCAGGAGCGCTTGTCCAGTGCAATGTGTTCCCAGTTGCTCGGTGTGATGTTGAATTTCTTCAGACTGGTCTTGATATTGTCCTTGGAACATTTCTTTTGCCCACCGGGAAGCTTGCTGACCTTCCTTCAGCTGGGAGTACAGGATCCGTTTGGGGAGACGTGTGTTGGACATGCGGATGACACGGCCTGTCCATCGGAGTCGGTGTTGCATTATTGTGGTGGTGATGCTAGTCGTGTTTGGCTTCTTCCAGAACGCTGGTGTTGGTGCGTCTGTCCTTCCAGCTGATCCTCAAGATCTTTCATAAGGATCTTTGGCGGTATTTTCCAAGGCTCTCAGGTGCCTGCTGTAGGTGGTCCATGACTCTGCTCCATACAACAGGGTGGGGAGAACAACAGCTCTGTAGACCGGGAGTTTAGTTTGGGCCATTAGGTCGTGATCTTCAAAGACTCTTCCTGAGTCAGGCGTAGGCGCCACTGGCACAACTCTGGCAATAGTTGACCTCGGAGTCGGTGTCATCTTTTGAGGAGAGAAGGCTGCCGAGGTAGGGGAAGTGATCAGCGTTTTCAAGAATTCTGTTGTCCACTTTTATGGTGGGCTGGGTAGACGGCTGGTTGGGTGGAGGTTGATATAGGACCTGGGTCTTCAGGATGTTTACTGCTAGACCCAGGGCTCTGTATGCCCAGGCAAAGGCATTCAGAATGAATCATTTTGTTGTATCGGACTTGGTGTGAACAGACCTTCAGTTTCTTGTGAAATCATTAAGAATTGTTAAAAACTTATAGGGTGTTTTCAATGTTTTTTGCGCCATCTACTTATATAAGTGCTTATATGTAAGAGCTTATATGAAATACATGACCACTGTGCCTGGATATGAAGACACTCTCTTTTCGTCCATAAATTTGGCACAAATGAACCCGTCACAATCTGCTAACAGACTGAAATTACCTTACGAGGAGACAAACTTTTCAACTTTCTTTTACTCGAACTTCAATTTTTTTTTCTCCTAGTAGTTCTTGGTTTATGTTTTTTCCCTCACAGTTTCTCTGCCGTTTTGCTTTTATCCTTAGTAGAATTTTTATCTTTCTCTTGATAAGCACAACATGAATAACCTTTATCACAGAGGTCCAACACCTGCAGGTTCTTATAGTGAGTAGCATTGACATTAACTGCTGACATGTACCAAAATCCAACATGGCACCTATAACCTTATCTGAGGTAGATTGATGGATACAATGCTGATACGTATTGACTCTGATAAAGACACAGTAAATGATAGTAATGATTAACTTTATTTATATAGCACCTTTCTGAAGATTACAAGGTGCCTTACAAAACAGGATAAAATAATGCATAGTCAAGATAAAGTAACAAAAAAAAAATACAGGACATAATGCCAGATCCGCTCCATAGAACAGGGTAAAACATGGTCAGGATAAAGAATAGTACCATTCAAAGCTACACTGTCATAAATATGGTTTGAAATAAATCAGGTTTGCGATAAAAATCAGATTTGTCATTCATGGTCAATTATAATCAGTCGTTGGGGATGAAGGTCTTCACAATAAGTAGACTTGGTTGTCCTAGAAGCAGACGAAACTCAAACAATAGGTTAATTAGAATTACTTTTTCAGTGCGTTTTACAATGACAACAACAGACACATTATGACTTTTGTACGTTGAAAAATAATCACGAGGCAAAAATACAGGAGGATACAGGATTTTCTTATTGATCATTCACAACAACTTTGTTTCTACTGAGCATAGGCTGGGGAACAACATTAAATATCAAGTCCAGTGGAAATCAGGTTTTCCAATCTATGTAAACAGAAGGGTTGTTCATGTAAAGTTAAAAGGTTGCAACTGCTGTTGTGAAAATATGACTGCGACCCCTTGAGAATCTCCGGCCGGTTGTCATCAGAATTAAACTGTTTCCGAAAGACAATCTGCTTCTGGTAATAAACTACATCCTGTAATGCCCTGATCTCATTGGACAATCAATGAAGTATCATCATCAGTCAGACTGTCAGTTGGTTTGTTTTCAAATGCTTGTCTAGTAACATCATGCAAGCTAGCTAGCTAGCTAGCTAGCAGTAGAGAGTCTTGTGAACTCAGGAACACGTCCCATCAACCTCCTGAGAATTGGCTGTGTTCAGAGAGGGGCCCCTAAAAAAGTTACAGCAAAACAAATGATACTTCTGAAGCTAAAAGAAAAGACAGTTCTGACATTATTATTCTACAATAAAACTTCTATGACCCAAGTAAAATCATTTGGCAGGATCTTTAGCAATGCCAAACACAGAGGGTATGTCATAAATATGATCAAAAATCAAAATGGATGAGTTTATCACACAATCTCAATGCACAACCTTTTACACAAGCCTGAATCCCACTAGGGTTATGGCAGTGATCATCATCAAGGACAGAACCCCACCGAGGGGTGCAGCCGACCCTGGATCAGGAGACAAGAGCCAATCATAAGTCCCTCGCCATCTACGTTCTTGGCATGCCTTACAGATTACTGATATGCAACATGATAGATGTCTAAATACCTTTCAGTGTGTGGATCCAAGAGACCTCTAGGCCGGTAACAGCATTACGAGCAGTGCAGCTGTAAGTCCCCTGATGCTCTTCTTCCAACTTATCTCTGACATACACAGGCCCATCAGTCTTTATCTGGTTGAATGTCCAGGTGATCGTTGCTTTTGGCTGGGAGTCAGCAGAACACGTAAGAGTGACTCTCTCGTGAGATATGGCGATCGCCGGCTCCTGAATCACCACAGGGGTGTCTGGTCCATCTGAGGAGAAGTAGAAGAGTGATCACGGTGACAAATGTCACACCCCACAGTTATCCTTGGGGATTTTCAATATATTTGTAATGTAATAACAGCTCAAGTCAGTAACAGTTGTGTTTCAAATTGAAGGAACAATCCCTTTTACTTACAACTGACTGTTAGGCGGCATTTAGCGGTTTCGTAGGCGACAGCCTTGCTGATGTTACACAGAAATTCTCCATTGTCTGTTCTGCTCACAGGGCTGATAGACAGCACTCTGTTATTGTCATAAAAGGTGATTCTGTCACCGGGCAGCAGTGGTTGGCCATTCTTCAACCACTCTCTTGTACTGATGGTGCCATCATGATCATCATCACAAGTTAGGTTGAGAAAACTACTTTCTACCACGGGGGTGGTAGGACATGTAATTGAAGGTATCGGTACTTTGGCTGTGTGGAAATATAAAATTGAAAAAGGGTAAGTGTGTACATAAAAAACAGAGATGATGCTATAGTATATTTCATATCTTTCCTACTAGAAAGAGTATATGAAAATAAATTTCTAGGTGTGATGCTAAGACCACAAAATCGGCTGGAAACCTCGCATAACATAAGGAGAAGGACCTACCAGTGCCCAGAATGGGGGGGGGGGGGCGGCTCGGGAAGCCTGGAATTAAAGGTTTGTATTGGTTTGCAAATTTTTATTTCTAACTAATTAGTGTCATAACTTCAGTTGAAAGTGGCTCAATACATCGGTTGAGGGACTTCAAAGAAAATAGTGGAGGCTCTCTGAGGCCCCTCTCACCCCTTACAAAAGGTGCAAAATGGTTTAGTCCGCCCCTCATATAGTTTAGTTAGGTTAAAATAGATTAATGTACTGTGATTGTAAATAACATACATTATGCTAGAACTAAAAAAAAGCGATGTGTGAGAGGCAAACGAGGAAAGGGGCCCACAGAGCGCCTTTGGGCGCACGCGCTTCCGATGGCCTCACGGTCTCACCATTCCACTTCTGACACCAATGTAGCGAATTCGGGGGGGCACTCGGGAACCGCCACAGCCGGGACGCGAACCCGGATCTCCCGCACCGAGGGCGACAACGTTAACCAGTCGACTAAAGGGTCAGATAAACGCGCTAGCCCTTAGCTAACACGTCGGACCCTTTAGCCGAACTCGCTACTATATACACTACCGTTCAAAAGTTTGGGATCACATTGAAATGTCCATATTTTTGAAGGAAAAGCACTGTACTGTTCAATGAAGATAACTTTAAACTAGTCTTAACTTTAAAGAAATACACTCTATACATTGCTAATGTGGTAAATGACTATTCTAGCTGCAAATGTCTGGTTTTTGGTGCAATATCTACATAGGTGTATAGAGGCCCATTTCAAGCAACTATCACTCCAGTGTTCTAATGGTACAATGTGTTTGCTCATTGGCTCAGAAGGCTAATTGATGATTAGAAAACCCTTGTGCAATCATGTTCACACATCTGAAAACAGTTTAGCTCGTTACAGAAGCTACAAAACTGACCTTCCTTTGAGCAGATTGAGTTTCTGGAGCATCACATTTGTGGGGTCAATTAAACGCTCAAAATGGCCAGAAAAAGAGAACTTTCATCTGAAACTCGACAGTCTATTCTTGTTCTTAGAAATGAAGGCTATTCCATGCGAGAAATTGCTAAGAAATTGAAGATTTCCTACACCGGTGTGTACTACTCCCTTCAGAGGACAGCACAAACAGGCTCTAACCAGAGTAGAAAAAGAAGTGGGAGGCCGCGTTGCACAACTGAGCAAGAAGATAAGTACATTAGAGTCTCTAGTTTGAGAAACAGACGCCTCACAGGTCCCCAACTGGCATCTTCATTGAATAGTACCCGCAAAACACCAGTGTCAACATCTACAGTGAAGAGGCGGCTGCGGGATTCTGGGCTTCAGGGCAGAGTGGCAAAGAAAAAGCCATATCTGAGACTGACCAATAAAAGAAAAAGATTAAGATGGGCAAAAGAACACAGACATTGGACAGAGGAAGACTGGAAAAAAGTGTTGTGGACGGATGAATCCAAGTTTGAGGTGTTTGGATCACAAAGAAGAACGTTTGTGAGACGCAGAACAAATGAAAAGATGCTGGAAGAATGCCTGACGCCATCTGTTAAGCATGGTGGAGGTAATGTGATGGTCTGGGGTTGCTTTGGTGCTGGTAAGGTGGGAGATTTGTACAGGGTAAAAGGGATTCTGAATAAGGAAGGCTATCACTCCATTTTGCAACGCCATGCCATACCCAGTGGACAGCGCTTGATTGGAGCCAATTTCATCCTACAACAGGACAATGACCCTAAACACACCTCCAAATTGTGCAAGAACTATTTAGAGCAGAAGCAGGCAGCTGGTATTCTATCGGTAATGGAGTGGCCAGCGCAGTCACCAGATCTGAACCCCATTGAGCTGTTCTTGACCGTATGGTACGCAAGAAGTGCCCATCCAACCAATCCAACTTGTGGGAGCTGCTTCTGGAAGCGTGGGGTGCAATTTCTCCAGATTACCTCAACAAATTAACAGCTAGAATGCCAAAGGTCTGCAATGCTGTAATTGCTGCAAATGGAGGATTCTTTGACGAAAGCAAAGTTTGATGTAAAAAAAATCTTATTTCAAATACAAATCATTATTTCTAACCTTGTCAATGTCTTGACTCTATTTTCTATTCATTTCACAACATATGGTGGTGAATAAGTGTGACTTTTCATGGAAAACACAAAATTGTTTGGGTGATCCCAAACTTTTGAACGGTAGTGTATATATATATATATATATATATATATATATTGTGGCGAATTCGGGGGGCAACCGCAGGAACCGCCGTAGCCGGGACGCGAACCCGTACCTCCCGCAATTCGTTACTATATCATATGTATGTGGTGAGTCAAGTAAATTCTTAAAATTATTCTTTCATTCAATTTCCAACAGCCTGTATAAAGAAGACACACAGAGAAAGCAAAATAAGGGGAAAGATAATAATGCCCTCTGATGGCCTGGCGGCATGTCCAGGGTGTCTCCCCGCCTGCCGCCCAATGACTGCTGGGACAGGCTCCAGCATCCCCGCGACCCTGAGAGCGAGATAAGCGGTTTGGATAATGGATGGATAATGATAACATCAAATCCTTGCTACACACTTCACTGAGTTTTGTGCAGATGATGATTTTATGATCTGTTGTATTAACTTTTTTATTGTCTACTCTGCTTGTTTTGATTTTATGCTGTCTGATAGAGGGCTGCTTTTCGTCCTTGAGAGCACTGAAAGGCGCCCACGAATAAAATGTATTATTATTATTATTATTATTATTATTAAATACCCCCCCCATAAAAATGCGCGCGACACACACACACACATTTAGGGACAATTTAGTATGGCTTCTTTCAGCAGTACGTCAGGAAACCAGTAATGAAAATCAGAAAACCAGTAACGAGACCACGAGGCAGGAACTGTTGGTGGGTTCCTCGCGCGCTCAGCTGTGGTTCAGATATCCCCAAAACGATCAAAAGTGATCGTAAATGTCAAAATACTTTCTTTTTTTCTCGGTTTACCAGCTTCATCGCACAGACACGGTTGCACCGCTAGAGGGAGACACTGCAAACTACAGCAGTGGTTCTCAGCCTTTTTGGGGTCCTGGACCCCCCCTGCGTATTTTTGATCTACCCTGAGGACCCCTCCACCTGATCTTGGGGGAGGGGGGTTGCAATTTGATAGAAACAGTAGAAACTGCATTTTAAATTGCATTATAGCATTTATTCACTCTTTGGGGCAAAAATAAGAGCTTTCAGTTGCAACTTAGATATAGTTAACAAAACAGAATTCTTATGCAGTAACTTTCAGATATATGTAACAAAACAGAATATGTATTCAGTAACTTTCAGATGTATGTAACAAAACAGAATATGTATTCAGTAACTTTCAGATATATGTAACAAAACAGAATATGTATTCAGTAACTTTCAGATATATGTAACAACAGCATTTTTATGCAGTAACTTTTAACAATGCAAACGGGAGCGAGATCTCTTATTAGGATACAATAAATTACACTTGTGAAACAGATGTAATTAGAGAAAAAAGTCCTGTTACCCTTTATAGTTTAGGTAGATAAAGGTCTCAGTCACATTTGAGTAAAATAATCCTATTTCTATAAATGTCATAGGAACTTTTCTTGAAAAGATATTTTATTTTCACGGACCCCTTGCAATTACACCACGGACCACTAGGGGTCCGCGGACCCCCGGTTGAGAAACACTGGACTAAAGGGTCCGACCCGTTTGCCAAGGGCTAGCGTGTCCCTGTTTATCCGTGCACGTTACACTACCCCCCTCCTTCGGGAAGCGCGTCTCCGCGCTTCAGCATATCAACTCCCTATGCCCTCACGCCTTTGGGCGCACGCGCTTCCGATGGCCTCACGGTCTCACCATTCCACTTCTGGCACTAATGTAGCGAATTCGGGGGGCGCTCGGGAACCGCCACAGCCGGGACGCGAACCTGGATCTCCCGCACCGAGGGCGACAACGTTAACCAGTCGACTAAAGGGTCCGATAAACGCGCTAGCCCTTAGCTAACAGGTCGGACCCTTTAGTCGAACTCGCTACTATATATACACATTGTGGCGAATTCGGGGGGCAACCGCAGGAACCGCCGTAGCCGGGACGCGAACCCGTACCTCCCGCAATTCGTTACTATATTATATATATGTAGTGAGTCAAGTAAATTCTTAAAATTATTCCTTCATTCAATTTCCAACAGCCTGTATAAAGACACAGAGAAAGCAAAGTAAGGGGAAAGATAATAATGCCCTCTGATTGTAGGAATTATATTCCCTTCTCGAACAGCAAAGACCACAAAAACCGGATTATAAAACGAAGCTTCTTTATATGAAAATGGTTGCAGACATACATTCGACAAAGCTAATGGTAACGTTTTTCTTGCTAATCTCTGAGCGCACTGCTCTCGCACGAGTCTCGACCGTCAACTAAATCAACTTCCTGTTTCCTTGTCGCTAAGCCTGCTGGGAGTTTGAGTTTTACATTACGAAATACAGTAGGCTTTTCTCATTGGAACTGTGCGATCTGAACATTCGATCTATTCTTTTTAACATCACAAATAATATTTCTGTAATCATGTATCACATATAGTAATCAATCATATCTCTAATCATGTATTCAATAGAATAATCAATCAAATAAACAATACAATTCACTTGTTTTCATGAACTAATTATTGAACTACTATTCAACTCAATCATGTGACCAAATAAGTCACAACACTGATGGCCCGGCGGCATGTCCAGGGTGTCTCCCCACCTGCCGCCCAATGACTGCTGGGATATGGGACAGGCTCCAGCATCCCCGCGACCCTGAGAGCAAGATAAGCGGTTTGGATAATGGATGGATAATGATAACATCAAATCCTTGCTACACACTTCACTGAGTTTTGTGCAGATGAGGATTTTATGATCTGTTGTATTAACTTTTTTATTGTCTACTCGGCTTGTTTTGATTTTATGCTGTCTGATAGAGGGCTGCTTTTCGTCCTTGAGAGCACTGAAAGGCGCCCACGAATAAAATTTATTATTAAATACCCCCCCCCCATAAAAAATGCGCGCGACACACACACACACACACACACACACATTCAGGGACAATTCAGTATGGCTTCTTTCACCAGTACGTCAGGAAACCAGTAATGAAAAATCAGAAAACCAGTAATGAGACCACGAGGCAGGAACTGTTGGTGGGTTCCTCGCGCGCTCAGCTGTGGTTCAGATATCCCCAAAACGATCAAAAGTGATCGTAAATGTCAAAATACTTTCTTTTTTTTTCTCGGTTTACCAGCTTCATCGCACAGACACGGTTGCACCGCTAGAGGGAGACACTGCAAACTACAGCATGCACGCTGCAGGGGCAGGTCGATGGATGTGTCGTTAAGACGACACATAAAATAGTGTACTTGGAATAGTTCCTGCACATTTGCTCGGTTGTTGATGTCGCCAACTGTTGTGTGAACACGGCCCTCCGCATGTGTGTAACTGCTTAAAAGTCGAGCGGACGTGCAGAGAGCAGCAAAAGAACTGATCCATGGAGAGACTTGCTTTTCCCTTCAGGCTGTCAGTGGTACTGGTTTTAACGGGTGAGTATTGAATGAAAGTGGGGGGAATCTTCTGTTTTCTGTAGGTAATGTTATTTCTCTGTGAAATAGCCTTGTATAATAATCATATATATATATATATATATATGTGTGTGTGTGTGTGTGTGTGTGTATATATATATATAAATCAATACAGATGCAGGAAAAAATTGTAATACAATTTAATTCTAACAACACCATTGACGGGTTCGGAAAAAGACGCTATATATATATATATATATATATATATATATACACACTACCGTTCAAAAGTTTGGGATCACCCAAACAATTTTGTGTTTTCCATGAAAAGTCACACTTATTCACCACCATATGTTGTGAAATGAATAGAAAATAGAGTCAAGACATTGACAAGGTTAGAAATAATGATTTGTATTTTAAATAAGATTTTTTTTACATCAAACTTTGCTTTCGCCAAAGAATCCTCCATTTGCAGCAATTACAGCATTGCAGACCTTTGGCATTCTAGCTGTTAATTTGTTGAGGTAGTCTGGAGAAATTGCACCCCACGCTTCCAGAAGCAGCTCCCACAAGTTGGATTGGTTGGATGGGCACTTCTTTGAGCAGATTGAGTTTCTGGAGCATCACATTTGTGGGGTCAATTAAACGCTCAAAATGGCCAGAAAAAGAGAACTTTCATCTAAAACTCGACAGTCTATTCTTGTTCTTAGAAATGAAGGCTATTCCATGCGAGAAATTGCTAAGAAATTGAAGATTTCCTACACCGGTGTGTACTACTCCCTTCAGAGGACAGCACAAACAGGCTCTAACAGGTACTATTTAATGAAGATGCCAGTTGGGGACCTGTGAGGCGTCTGTTTCTCAAACTAGAGACTCTAATGTACTTATCTTCTTGCTCAGTTGTGCAACGCAGCCTCCCACTTCTTTTTCTACTCTGGTTAGAGCCTGTTTGTGCTGTCCTCTGAAGGGAGTAGTACACACCGGTGTAGGAAATCTTCAATTTCTTAGCAATTTTTCGCATGGAATAGCCTTCATTTCTAAGAACAAGAATAGACTGTCGAGTTTCAGATGAAAGTTCTCTTTTTCTGGCCATTTTGAGCGTTTAATTGACCCCACAAATGTGATGCTCCAGAAACTCAATCTGCTCAAAGAAGTGCCCATCCAACCAATCCAACTTGTGGGAGCTGCTTCTGGAAGCGTGGGGTGCAATTTCTCCAGATTACCTCAACAAATTAACAGCTAGAATGCCAAAGGTCTGCAATGCTGTAATTGCTGCAAATGGAGGATTCTTTGACGAAAGCAAAGTTTGATGTAAAAAAAATCTTATTTCAAATACAAATCATTATTTCTAACCTTGTCAATGTCTTGACTCTATTTTCTATTCATTTCACAACATATGGTGGTGAATAAGTGTGACTTTTCATGGAAAACACAAAATTGTTTGGGTGATCCCAAACTTTTGAACGGTAGTGTATATATATATATATATCCAGTCAATTATATAATCCAGTGATTCAAGTTTTGCTCATTTGTTGAGCACTTTTCCTACCGTTGAGTGTTTCTTTTAATAAAGTTGTATATATATGATAATATATAAATAATATATATATTATAATATAATGATTTTATATATATATATATATATATATAATAACAGATAAGTTAACGTAACTTTTAATAGTGCGGGTGTACTTGGTGTGTCAAGATAAAATCCCCTATGAGATTTTCGTGGTGATATTTTCCATATTTACTTACATATGCATATACATACGTATATTAGGAATCCGAATGAGGTTTATAACCGTTCGCTAATGGCAATGTCAAGCCAACCCTTACAAAAATAGTTTATCCAAGTGTGCTATTAGTATACTTATTTTAAACGAAAAATCAGTGAGTATGCTTTCAGTTCACCTTTTAAGTATACTTATCAGAGCTATACTAAACAAAATTATACTTAAGTACTAGAAGAACCCCGCTACAATGTAGCGGTTTGGTGATCCACCCGTCTAAATCTCCCTCCTCTTCATCCTGCCAGCTAACCGCCTTCCCCCTGCCCCTAAAGCCCCACCCCCACTCCAACTCCCTCCCCCCAAATGCTCAGAATCATCTGAAATGCCGAGAAAAGTGGTTTTTAGCCATTTTTAGAAAATGCATATTTTGCATAATTATGCATAATTATGCATAATTATTTTAATTTTCTGCTATTTTTCTGGTCCTCTCTGGAACAATACATACCACCTCCAAAAAAAATGAGGATCATAAGTGCATGTTTGCAAAAATGCATGTATTTTGCATAATGCAAAACATTTAAGTCCCAGAAAAAAAAATTTATAGGTGAAAAAAATCAAAGATGCTCAGAATCATCTGAAATGCCGAGAAAAGTGGTTTTTAGCCATTTTTAGAAAAATGCATATTTTGCATATTTATGCATAATTAATTATGCGTAATTTTTAACTTTCTGCTATTTTTTATAGGTGCCCCCGATCATCCCCAATAACCTCCAAAAAGAATCAAGGCCCCAAGCGCTTTAGTTTGGCCGTTTATAGACTCTCACACAGACACACACCAGACACACATTGTGAAAATACAGGAGTAGATACTTACAAGTATACTACTAGTTGAACTTAACTTGAACTTTACTTACGTTTACTTGATAAAATTAACTTCCAAGTATATATTTTTTTCCTGATCTCTTTTTGTGAGAAATTTCAGGTAGATTGTAGATTGACAATATGCCAAAAGCCAACAGTCGTCCCACACCCCGATACCTCTGATTTGTTGCCCAGTCCAAGTTTCAAAAGACCTCCACAGTAATTTCAAAATCCAAAAGCATGGTGATTTTTTAACCTACTACTACGTCTCCCTATACCTAAACGCAAACGGCGGCTATGGTGAAGATGCTGTTGGCTTTTAATGCATATTTGGATATTGTAATCAATGTACCACAAGCCTCTTCTGGATTCTACACCCAAACTGAATCATTTTAACTGTAAACCCCCCCCCCAACCTTGACTCCTCAGGTTTAAGCCACGGGGCAGGTGTGCTACCACTGGACCTTCTGAATGGACCAGTAGGAGGGAGTGTGATGTTTGCCACAAGTGAAGCAGAGAATCAGTTTTATGCAATGGCCTGGAGGGTTTTAAAGGATGGTCATAGTGTTGAAGCCAATATAGTAACTCTAACTTCTACAAACCACACCGAAGCAGAATATGAAGGCAGGATCACCCTCTACAAATCTACCGGATCTCTGGAGCTCCGGGATCTTTCTTTAAACGATAGTGGACATTACAGCGTTGCTCTTTTTCCTGTGGGAGGAGCCCAGCTCACAGGAGGCTGCAGGCTGGTGATGTACGGTGGGTAGAGCCTTACCATGTTGCTGCATTACAGTTCCAGCACGAATGGAAAAGACACCCCCAGCCCCAGCACCATTCCAACACTTAAGTCCCAAATCAAGAAAAGGCCATGTTGCTGGTCGGGTATATGGCCAATTAATTGGTGCTGAAACGGTTAGTCGATTAATTAATTAAGTCAAGTCGATTTTATTTGTGTAGCCCGTGGAATTAGATACCACACAGGACACAATTACTTCCGGGGTTCTTGTAGCTTTAATTTTATTGTTTGAACCTTCGAATGCAGATCGTTTTACTGAGTGCATAAATTCCTGTGTCTTTCGAGCAAACAGCTCATAAATGTTCACAGATGTGGCAAGTTTAACAGAAAAGATTTTAAAAGGAAAACAAATACAACATACAACATACGGTGCAAAATACGGCAGTGGACTATGTATGTTAAACAGGGTTTAACAAAGACATGTGGAACTTCCTGAAGATCGCGCAACTCCTCACTCTGTCAGTTACCTTTAAACAGAATTAAAATGCATATAAAACCTTTACATTTCCCTTACTGCCCAAATACAATGGCATGGTGTGGCTTTATGCACGCCAACATTACCTTGTCATGCCTGCAATGGCGAACAGCGGTCGACGGCTCGCGCCCAAAATCACCGAACATCAACTCCAGTAGCGTCTAAATCAAACCATCGTGTCAAATTACCGACATACAATATTGTTTGGAATAATGTTACAGGTATATTTCACAAGATATTTATCTTTACTTACTACGGAGTCAGAGCACCGTCACACCGCAATCTTCAGGTGCTCCACACAAGAAAAAAAGAAAGAATACCCAAGATGCACTTGGATAACTTGCAGAAAGAGTACCCAAGATGCACTTGGATGGCCTGCACGGAGCTACAACAAAAGTCCGCAACACTGCCGCTTACTGGTCAAAACATGCAATGACAACCAAAACTATAAAAATACACTCACAATCTGCTTCACAATTTAAATACATCAAATGACATTTTACATGGCTTGACAGTGTAACAATTACATATATTAACAGTTAAACTATACTAAATTTAAGTGGAAAATCATTTAACATATTTAACAGATTTACCACCCGGCTACATTTGCATAGCCCAATATCGTAATTTACAAATTTGCCTCAAGGGGGCTTTACAGCAACACGACATCCTGCCCTTATCGGATAAGGAACAACTCCCTAAAAACATTTTTAGGAAGAAACCTGAGGGAGAGCAACAGAGGAGGGGTCTCTCTCCCAAGATGGCCAACGTGCAATGGATGTTGGGTTTACACAATTTGCACAAGACAACATTGAAAGAGGATAACAGAATTATAAAAATTTAGTTGATCAACAGAAAATGAATTGGTTGCACTTTTCATTTGAGCCATTCGTCATCTAAAAACACCAAACATCTGCTGGTGGCTGATTCATAAATGCTAAGATTTGCGTTCCCTCCTCTGATTTATATCATTATGAAATGAATACCCTTTTCTTTTTTTTGGCTGTTGATCAGACAGCAAAAACAATTTTAAGGACATCACTTTAGACTCTGGAAACTTAAGATGGGCCTTCATTCGGGTTTTTTTTTAACTTTTAACAGACTAAATTAATAATTGATTTATTTGAAAAACAATGTATTAATTGATTATAAAAAATAATAGCTAGTTGCACCACTGTAGTGCATATGTTCCTGTCAATTTACACGCTGATACTTTGGTTTTAAGACATATTATGAACAAAAATCTAGACTGAATATGGGAAAGGCCTTTTTTGAGAGCCGGTTTTACCTACAGGTACGCTGTTCGGTGAAGTTGCGTGGGCTAATGCCGGGAGCAGACTACACGATTTCAGGCCGATTTTGACACGATTTTGTCGTCGCTGACAACCTTCCAGCGCTGAGCTCGATTACGCACGACGGAAACGACGAACGGGCGTCTTTACCCCGTGTAGCGAATTCGGGGGACAACGCAACCACAGGAACTGCCGCGGCCGGGAGGCGAACCCGTATCGCCCGCACCGCAGGAGACATCGCTGACCGCTCGACTACAGGGTCAGACCCGTGAGCCAGCGGCCAGCGTGTCATCTTATCCATGCACGTTACAGTGACACAACCGAAGAACAGCGGTGTCGGCGTCTGGGACGCTCCACGACACTCCGACGAGAAGTCTCGGGTGTCGGATCGGTAGCGGCTAGTCCCCGTCGATGCGGAGAACGGAAAATGGAGTAGAGAACGGTCAACTGAGCATGCGCGAAATGCCTCTGCCACGCCTCCACACGCCCCGCGTAGCATCCAGGCGCTAGGATTCTAGGAAGACCCGCCCCTACTCTGCGTCTGATTAGCTAACTTTAACCCTAACCCCGCCCTAACCCTAACCCTAACCTACCCAAACAACGGAGGCAACGAGTACTTGCGCATGCTCAGTTGACCGTTCTCTGCATCGACGGGAACTAGCCTCTACCGTGTCAGACCCCCCCCCCTCTCTTGCCTAGTCGACATATATGACGTATTACTTGACGTTGACCAATAGGATGACAGAGGGCCCTCTGGCGCACATACTATGCAAATATGGCAAAGAGAAAGCGATGCTGCCGTCAGGTGGAGCGACGAAACCGAGGAAAGGTTCGTTGAGCAGTGGCAGCAACACCCCCTGCAGGTCTTTTTGACGCCTTCCTAGAGGGAGGACCGTGACGGAGTCAAAAAGGATTGGCTAAATGTTGGCGAGAAACAGTGGAGGCGCTTCAGCAACCCGGTGAGTGGCTGGTTAAGCTATGCTAGCTTAGCGTCCCCCAGTAGCACTAGCCGCCACAGCGTCTACAGTCGTTTTTCTTCCCTTCCTTTTCTTTTTCGTTTGGGAACACGAGACCACCAGCGTCATACACAGTAGCGTTTCTGTAGCCACGGTTGACAATTTCTTGACCCTGCTGCTCCCCGACGACCTTTTTTTTTTGTCCAATTTTCTCCCCAATTTGTATCTGGCCAATTACCCTACTCTTTATGAGCCGTCCCGTTCGCTGCTCCACCTCCTCTCTGCCGATCCGGGGGCGCCCCGACCGACCAGAGGGGGCGCTAGTGCAGCGATCGGGACACATACCCACATCCGACTTCCCACCCCACAGACACGGCCAATTGTGTCTGTAGGGACGCCTGACCAAGCCGGAGGTAACGCGGGGATTCGACCCCGCGATCCCGTGTTGGTAGGCAACGGAATAGACCGCTACGCTACCCGGGCGTGCCGCTCCCCGACGACCTTATGAACTCGCGCAAGATCGTGAGAGGCAGCTGTTCGACAACGTCAGACATGCCTTCGTGTTGTTGAATTTACAAATGTGGTAATAATAGTGTAAACTAGTAATAAGACACGTTAGCCCCGAGCTAACGGGTCTGACCCTTTAGCCGAGCGGTAAGTGATGTCGCCTTGTGGTGCAGTACACCCCGTATAGAATCCCGCACCGGGCAAGAAAATAACCGGTTACATTGGTGGCAGCGGCGGGATCCGGAAGTGTGCAGATCCTCAGAAGTCTCTTCGGAGCGCGGGAATAACAAAGCGCGAGGGCGCGCTTCCGGGGAGGGTGACGGCTGTAAACTACTAATAAGACACGTTAGTCCCTAGCTAACGGGTCTGACCCTTTAGCCGAGCGGTTAGGGATGTCGCCTTGTGGCGCAGTACACCCCGTATCGAATCCCGCACCGGGCAAGAAAATAACCGGTTACAATAGCGATAAATGTAAACACTTATCGTTTTGTCGTGTTCCAAAAACTATTAGGCACCCAGGAGAACGAGCCGAAGAACTGCCAACTCAGCGACGCAGGCTGTGGCTTGCTGCTGTCAGTCGAGATGGCCTAACCGGAAAAGACTTTGAAAAATGCTCGTGTTAGCGGCGGGCACTTTTTGAGTGGAGCAGACGGAACCCTGACTGGGTACCGAGCTTAAGACTTGGACAGAGGGAGGAAGCAAAGGCTTCAAAACTAAGTGAAACAAGCTTTCCAGTTAGAGACATCTTTAAGCAGGAGGATATTTCCCAACAATTAGATGAAATACTTGATCTTCTAGAAGAGCTATCCCTTACAAAAGATGCAGCCACGTCTACAGATGAATTTAGCTTCTTGTTTCAAAATCAGGGAGCACCGGCTAGGATTCTTGGAAGAAAAATTTTCTCAGGATGATGCTAAGGTAAAATTCTACACTGGCCTTCATTCTTTTGAGGTTTTAAAGAAAACATTTGGTTTTGTGGCACCACGTGTTTTACACCAACCGGCAACTTGAACAAAATTTCAGGAACTTGGGATGGTCCTAATGAAGTTACGCTTGAATGTCCCACAGCAGGACCTTGCTTATCGATTTTCTGTATCAAGGCCAGTTGCTTCAAAAGTTATTAGTGCCTGGATTGAAGCAGTGGACACCAGATTATCACCTCTCATAATCTGGCCAGAATGAGAAGACATTCAAAAATCAATGCCCAGATGTTTTGTGGATGCTTTTGGTCCAAAAGCCACTGTTATTATAGATTGCTTTGACGTGTTTATTGACAGACCCACAAAACTCCTCGCCAGGGCACAGACGTTTTCCAGCTACAAGCATCACAACACTGTTAAAATTCTTATTAGTCAGGGGTGGGCAATCTTATCCAGAAAGAGCCGGTGTGGGTGCAGGTTTTTGCTCCAACCAAGCAGTTACACACCTGATCCCACTAATCAAACAGTAGAGTCTTTGCTGAGGAACTTGATTAAGAGACACAGGTGTGTAACTGCTTGGTTGGAACAAAGACCCGCACCCACACCGGCCCTTTCTGGATAAGATTGCCCACCCCTCCACAAGGAAGCATATTCTTGTGCAGAGGTTTCATCAACTTTTCATTTTCAGATATAGCAAGATCCTCGTGGTCACATCCATGCCTTGTAGTTGCTGTGCTGAATTTAAAAACATCTGGGTAGCTTATAGTCTTGATGAGCGACTGAGACGGTTGGGTTGGGTCAGTATGACAAGCTGCATAACACTTCGATGCACCAACCCTTCCAGCTCTATGTTTATAAAAACCACCTCCCTTTGATTGTGAAATTGTTTCCCTTTCCACAATTTTCATTTCCTCGTCTGTGATGTTTAGCTCTACTTTGTGGCACTCCTTGAGAGGCTCGTTGTATTCCAGAGTAAACTTTTCATCGAAAAGGTCTCTGATTGATTTTACATTTCTTGATTTTGACAGAAACGACCTTGCATCGAGTCAGAGAGCTGTAAAACTCTTCGAGTTCAGCTTTACTTGGCTCTTTCATTTCTGTCGCCTTCTTAGAGCTCTTCTCTGTAGTTGCAGCTTCATTGATGTTCATTGTCTTTAATGAGTGCTCCATAGCTTCAGTTTTTTCACAGATTTAAAACGAATGGCATTTACCTCTGCATAATCAACGTGCTTGACATATGAAGGCAAAAAGCCATGTACATTCCAATTGAGTGCATGATAGTTTGCCATTAAGACGTATCCACACTTCTACATAAAAACAAGACACTTGCTATGTGCGAGCAATGTTCGCCCAACCTGGCCACACAACCAGTACAGTGGCCAAAGAAACTACACCATCTTCAGTTGTTATGATCCACAGCTGGACAAGTGGATCGTTCATCCGTTGAGAATGCCTAACTTTCGCAACCAAAACGTATGTCTTGTTTATAATACAACCAAGAACGCTATTAATAAATCCAGAAACCATGTGGTTGTAGGCTTGAAGGCCTCGAAATGCTTTGAACCGATTTTTTGTGTAAAAGCTTGTGTCCAAAACAAGATATGAAAGAATGTCACAAGATTCATTTGGTGGTAGACATTCTGGACTGAACCTTTGAGCAGGAATGAGCAGTGGATCTATTCCAATCTTTTTTAGCTTCTCTTGGTAGCGACTTTTCACATCTCCTTCGAGTTGATCTACATATGCCGGTACCACTAGTTTCGTGTTTACACCGTCACTCGCCATTTTCAATTACGTTAAGTCCTCCAACATGGCTGCGGCCTCGTATTGAAAAGGTTGACGCTAGATCCAACGGGGTGTAGGCACGGAAGTAGCCGTGATTGGCTGTTGCGTCGGCCAATAGACAGCGCGGAACCTCGAAGCGCACTGACTTGAGACAAACGATGCGCACAGAAACATTTAGCTAGCTAGCTAGCTTACAACTGACCTTAACATTGCCAGATCGCACTGTAACAAAAGCTAACGTTAACGCTTGTTAACAATGGAAATTCAGAAAGAGTTTAAACCCTAACCCTAACCAACAACCAATCACGTCTACTTCCGTGCCCACACCCTGTTGGATCTAGCATCTACCTATTGATAACGTGTGTGACATCACGCGAACATACACTATTGGTCGAGGTCGTACTTGTAGTGTTGCCAGTGTCCAATACATGGCAAGAATTTATGGCACTGAGATTGCCTAAAATATCGTTAACCCAATCTGTAAAGTTAGACTCGTTATGCCCGTGTGATGAAAAATAAAAGGGAAACCAGAAGGATGAGCTGGTTAATGAGGTTGCACCCGAGCTTGAAGACTGAGATTCCCCTTTGTGGCCATACTGTACTTACTGGAGTATCCTTGAGTAAGAGAATGTCTCATTTGAGGGGGTCTATTGTGGATGTTTTAACCTTCTCCCAGAACCACTGATGGCCACGGGTAGGAAGTAACATTACAACTACTCTTGTTACAGCACTTGAGTACATTTTTCCCTGTAACGGTGCTTTTTTGTGTACGATAAAGTCACAGTACTTTTACTTTGAGTTCCATCCATTATCCAAACTGCTTATCTTGCTCTCGGGGTCGTGACGATGCTGGAGCCTATCCCAGCAGTCACTGGGCAGCAGGCGGGGAGACACCCTGGACAGGCCGCCAGGCCATCACAGGGCCCACACACACACACACACACACACACACCTAGGGACAATTTAGTACGGCCGATTCCCCTGCCCTGCATGTCGTTGGACTGTGTGAGGAAACCCACGCAGACACTAGGAGAACATGCAGACTCCTCACAGAGGACCCCCAAGGTTGGACTACCCCAGAGCTCGAACCCAGGACCTTCTTATGATGAGGCGACTGCGCTAACCACTGCGCCACCGTGTCACCCTACTTCGAGTTGATTTATGATAAATATTCTACTTGGTTACTTTTATTCAAATAACCATTACAGAGCAAAAAACAAAAAAACAAAGGACTAAATTGAAGAATTTGTTTGAACAAGTCTTTTTTTGTTGTCAATACTGGTTGTTTAACAACCCCGGGGTTCGAACCCAAGGCTTCTTGCTGTGAGGCCACAGCGCTAACCACTGTGCCACCATGCCCCCCTTTTTTTATTGATTTGTTTTTTTGGTTTCACTTCCTTTTGAGACTCTCACCCGTCTCCGTTTGTTAAATAGATACAGTGTTGACCTGATGGCGAGATCCACAGTCCTCCACAGAGCTACTGCGGCGTACGCCATTAGGGATTGTACCTCTAAGTAGAACTTTCCGGGACTCTTTTCACCTCCGGTCTTGACTCGACTTGAAGATTTGAAATAAAAGTGTTTTAAGGAAGGAAAAAAACAAACATGTTAAAGTGTGTTGTTTCCTTCTACTAATGAGACTTTACAACTCGTTTCAACCCCACTGGGCTATAAACTTTAATAATAACTTCGGCACGTAAGGTTATACATCCTGCTCGGTCCGTTATTCAAGGTGCAACAACATAAACGACCTCTGTGGAAAACTAGGAACTAAACAATGGTTCCTAACAATAGTTCCTATTGTTACATCCTTTCTCTTTTCAGAGTTTCTTCTTTTTTAGAACCTTTAATACATTTTTTTAATTGTCTATCGCTGTAAACAATAAAATATACACAAAACTCTTTGCTACTAACAGTGCTGGAATATCAACATTCAAAATGTTTTTCATATTAACAATGACATATATTTATCAGTTACTTATAGCTACTAATGAAAATGATCATTATCAACTACTGTGTATCAAAGTGCTATGGCTTCTCTTCACAGTTTAACATAACCAATGTTTAAATTAATACCTGAACTTGCAGATAACCAGGTGAACAAGAACATATGTACACAACATTTGTGATTCACTTTTTTTTTTTCATTCATGCCCCCCCCCCCCCAAAAGTCCATTTGTGCTACAGATCCATTCATCTGTGTGAGGTCACAAAGTCTTTGTATTGCTGCAGCTGCACCACAGAGCGGCCCGATCTGGTGGTAACAGGGTTGGCCCTGTCACCAGCGTCCTTGGTTTTGTTTCCTGCTAAGACACTGCGAGAAGGAACACTCTCTGAACGTCCGGGTTCAACACTCTCTGGCTGACTGGGGCTGCTGATCTCCATGTCCACAGTGTCAGTGAAGATTGCCCCTGGTGCATGCCTGAGGTGTCTGCGATTTCTCCTGATGACACCACCCGTGTGCAGCTGGACCTCATAGGATCTCCTGTCGACCGGCCTCAGCACCCTGCCCACTCTCCAGCCAGTGTGGGGTGCGAGAGGCTGAACTCTCACACATTCACCTGGGGCAAGCGTGTCCAAGTCTTTAGCCGACCTGTCGTAGTATGCCCTCTGACCTTGTTGGTTATTTTGTAAATCCTGTTTCACCTGCACAACTTTCGGCTGTAACAGGCTTGCCTTGGTTGGCAGTAGTGTTTTGGTACGGCAACTGAGCAGCCGCTGTGCTGGTGTGGTATCAGTACCCTGTGATGGTGTGTTGCGGTGGTCCAGAAGGGCGAGATAAGGATCCTGTCCAGCAGCCTTGGCTTTGAGCAAGAGTCTTTTTGCTGTCTTAACGGCTGACTCAGCTTTGCCATTGCTTTGAGGGTAACCTGGTGATGAGGTTTTATGTTGAAATCCCCACAGTCGACTGAACTTCTGGAATTCTTGTGACGAATACTGTGGGCCATTGTCCGAGATTACAATATCTGGGATACCTTGGCGGGCAAAATGAGCTTTCAGCTTCCGTATCACTGTGGTTGACTTGGTATCTGCCAGGTAATCTATTTCCCAAAAATTTGAGAAAAAAAATCAACAATTATGAGGTAGTCTTTGTTGTCAAACATGAACAGATCCGTGCCCACCTTTGCCCACGGCCTGCTTGGCACATCATGTGACATTAGAGTTTCTTTTTGTTGCTTAATGTCCATTGATCTGCAGATGTCACACTTTTCTATATATGACTTTATTTGGTCGTTCATGCCCTGCCAATAGACACACTCCCTAGCCCTCCGTAGGCATCCTTCCACACCCAGATGTGATGCGTGTAGGCGGCAAGTGATGTCTTTCCTCAATGCATCGGGGATGACAGCGCGCTCACTCCTGAACACTATTCCATTTTGGTGGCTTAACTCCTCTTGGAATGAGAAGTAGGGCTTGATTTCCCTTGGTGTTTTTTAAACTTATCGTCAGGCCATCCTTGCTGCATCATTTTGATGAGAAGCTGCAGTGTTTCATCCTCTTTTGTGGCAGATCGTATATCATGTAGCCTGTCTGCTGCGATAGGTAAGTGTTGTGCCATGTTGACAGTCTCTAGTTCTGCATCCGGTGCACTCTCAGGAAGATAAGCTCTGCTCAGAGTGTCTGCTAGCAGCATGTCTCTACCTGGCACATATACTACATCTAGATCATACTTTTGTATGCGCAGCATCATTCCCTGCAGCCTTTTGGGTGCATTCAGTAGAGGTTTTCTCACTATTGTTTCCAACGGCTTGTGATCACTTTGCACCGTCACTTTTCGGCCGTATGTGTACTGGTGAAATCTTTCCATGCTAAAAACCATTGCTAAGAACTCCTTTTCTATTTGTGCATACCCACGCTCTGTTTGAGTGAGTGCTCTGCTTGCAAATGCTTTTGGCTTACCCATCTGCATGAGCGCTGCGCCTAAGCCTGTGTCTGAAGCGTCACACTGCACTGTGAGTTCCTCATCTGGGTTGTAATATTTCAGTACTGGGACCTTTGCTATAGTCTCTTTCAATTTGAGGAAAGCCTCCTCGTGCTGTGCTGTCCAGTTCCACTCCCTGTTTTTGTGTGTCAAATCTCTCAACACTATGCACTGGTCTGAGCGGTTGGGACAAAACTTGGCTAGATAATTTACCATACCTAGCAGCCTTTGCACTCCTTTCACATCCGTCGGTGCCGGCATCTTCTCAACGGCACGTACTTTCTCTGGATCCACCCTGAGTCCATCAGCCGTCAGGCGGTGTCCAATGTATGTGGTCTCCTTTTGCCTCAGCTTGAATTTGTCTTTGTTCAGCTTGATGTTCTTTTGTCTGCATCTTTCAAGAAACAGTCTCAGTTTTCCATCATGGTCACGCTCAGCTTCCTCCTGTGTTTCCCCTTGGCCTGTGATCAGTACATCGTCAGCTATAATGTACAAGCCCGGTACACCGTCCAGCGCTTGTGTGAGCTTTCTCTGAAAGATTTCTGGGGCCGCACTTATCCCCATTGACATCCTCAGCCACCCGTAACGTCCGAATGGAGTGGCAAATGTTGTTAGATAGCTGGAATCCTCCTCCAGCTGCACATGCCAGAATCCACTCTTGACATCACACACTGTGAACACTTTTGCTTTTGACAAGTCCGGTAAAATGTCCTCAATGGTTGGCAGTGGGAAGTGACTGCGCTTTAGAGCTTTGTTCAAAGGCTTGGGATCGATACACACTCTTGGTTTCCCACTTGGTTTCTGTACCACCACCATTGCACTGATCCAATCTGTACTGCATTCCACAGGTGTTATGATCCCTCTTTGCTGTAGGTCCTGTACCTCGTCCTTCAGTGGTTTCATCATGGCGACTGGGACCCGCCTCTTTGGCAGCCATCGCCAGTGAACACATCAGCATACTCATGTTTAATTTGTCCCATTGTCCACTGTCCTGTTGTTGTTTCTGTTGTGACAATACTGTCTATTGTCATGATGTTTTCATATTGCACTTTTATCAATTTCATGGCCTCACTGGCTCTCCTACCCCAGCAGAGGCACGGTACCGGCTGCATTCACCACCTGGAACTCTAAGCGATATAGCTTGTTGTTTCTCGGGTTTCTTATTTTCACTTTACATTTTCCCAGTGGTTTTAATTTGGTTTTATTGTACATTACTAGTACACTCTTCGTGTGTTCTAATTTGACATCTGGATTCAGCAGGTTAATTGGGATGATATTGCAACTGGCACCACAGTCTATTTGGAATTTGACCATGTCCTTGCCTAGAAGCATGCCAGCATAGAGAAGCTGAGTTTTCTTCATTTTCTCAGTTTCTTTTACATCCTTTACAGTCTCTGTATGCACATCTTTCCCTGTGTCAGCCTCTACTGCATCTACAGTTTTTGTCTCAGTTTCAGTGACACAGGTGATAATATCTTCATATTCATCACTCTCAAATTCAGTTGTTATTTTACTCACATATTTCTTTGTCCTTAGTTCCGGTTTTGCTCTGCATTTTGCTGCAAAGTGGTTCTCTCTTCCACACTTTGTGCACTTCTTCCCAAACGCTGGGCACTTTTGTTTACTTTTCTCATGCGTTTTTCCACAATATCTGCACTCCACAGTGTTGCTCGTCTGTTTCCGATACTGTGCTCCTTGCACTGCATGTACCTCTTCCACCATCGATCCCGAGATGGTTTTCACATTGTCCTTTGAGAGCTCAGCGGCTTTGCACAGCTGCAAACATGTTTCCAGTGTCAAGTTTTTCTCTCGGAGCAGTCTTTCTCTTATGATTGTGTTGTTACCTCCACACACAATCCGATCCCGAATGAGCGAGTCTCTCACTGTCCCAAAGTTGCATGTTCTTGCCAACACTCTCAGTTCCATGACATAACGGCCTATATTTTCCCTGGTGCCCTGGTTTCTTGTAAAAAAAACGATAACGTTCCACAGTCTCGTTAACGCTGGGGTCTCAGTGATCATCAAACTTCTTGATGACGTCATCTAACCTCCATGCATCCTTCGGTGTGTCGCCCAGTAACGTGTCCATAAGTTCCCTGCCGCTCTCCCCGACAAGATAGCTGAACAGTTTCACCTTCCGTTTGCCATCGGCGTCAGCCGTGGCTAAATCCACATACAGAGCAAACTCGTCCCTCCAGGCTTCCATGTCCTCGAAAGGTTGCTTGAGTCCAGACATAACGTTTGCGGTGGTTTTAGCCCATCCATGTCACACGGCAGTCTCACGCTAGCAGCTAATGCTAACAAACACTCACTGGCCACTTTATTAGGTACACCTTGCTAGTACCGGGTTGGACCCCCTTTTGCCTTCAGAATTGCCTTAATCCTTCATGGCATAGATTCAACAAGGTACTGGAAACATTCCTCAGAGAGTTTGGTCCATATTGACATGATAGCATCACGCAGTTGCTGCAGATTTGTCGGCTGCACATCCATGATGCGAATCTCCCGGTCCACCACATCCCAAAGGTGCTCTATTGGATTGAGATCTGGTGACTGTGGAGGCCATTTGAGTACAGTGAACTCATTGTCATGTTCAAGAAACCAGTCTGAGATGATTCGAGCTTTATGACATGGCGCGTTATCCTGCTGGAAGTAGCCATCAGAAGATGGGAACACTGTGGTCATAAAGGGATGGACATGGTCAGCAACAATACTCAGGTAGGCTGTGGCGTTGGCACGATGCTCAATTGGTACTAAGGGGCCCAAAGTGTGCCAAGAAAATATCCCCCACACCATTACACCACCACCACCAGCCTGAACCGTTGATACAAGGCAGGATGGATCCATGCTTTCATGTTGTTGACGCCAAATTCTGACCCTACCATCCGAATGTCGCAGCAGAAATGGAGACTCATCAGACCAGGCAACGTTTTTCCAATCTTCTATTGTCCAATTTTGGTGAGCCTGTGCGAATTGTAGCCTCAGCTTCTGTCCTTAGCTGACAGGAGTGGCACCCGGTGTGGTCTTCTGCTGCTGTAGCCCATCTGCCTCAAGGTTCGACGTGTTGTGCGTTCAGAGATGATCTTCTGCATACCTCGGTTGTAATGAGTGGTTATTTGAGTTACTGTTGCCTTTCTATCAGCTCGAACCAGTCTGGCCATTCTCCTCTGACCTCTGGCATCAACAAGGCATTTTCGCCTGCAGAACTGCCGCTCACTGGATATTTTCTCTTTTTCGGACCATTCTCTGTAAACCCTAGAGATGGTTGTGCGTGAAAATCCCAGTAGATCAGCAGTTTCTGAAATACTCAGACCAGCCCGTCTGGCACCAACAACCATGCCACGTTCAAAGTCACTTAAATCACCTTTCTTCCCCATTCTGATGCTCGGTTTTAACTGCAGCCGATCGTCTTGACCATGTCTACATGCCTAAATGCATTGAGTTGCTGCCATGTGATTGGCTGATTAGAAATTTGCGTTAACGAGCATTTGGACAGGTGTGCCTAATGAAGTGGCCGGTGAGTGTATACTGAACGTTGCTTAGCAACACTAACTGCACTCCCGCTCCTAGGAAACTTTCCCGCACCAAACTTCAAACCGAGTCGTCCGCCGCTGCCACCATGTTAAAGTGTGTTGTTTCCTTCTACTAATGAGACGTTACAACTCGTTTCAACCCCACAGGGCTATAAACTTTAATAATAACCTCGGCACGTAAGGTTATACATCATGCTCGGTCCGTTATTCAAGGTGCAACAAGGAACTAAACAGTGGTTCCTAACAATAGTTCCTATTGTTACAAAACAGACATACAATTCCACATGTCATTGTTTGTGTAAATGTTCTTGACCAATGACAAGTTGAATCGGACTGACTTATACTGAATTGAACTGAAATAAATCGAATTGCATTGGGGGGGGGGGGGACACTGCTGTCGTGAGTTTGTGTTACTGTGATTATTGTGGTGTGTGCATCAACTGAATGGCATAGGGTTTTGCATTGTGGTGATCTCCGAGGTATCATTAGTGGTGTGTGTACACCTAATGCACAGGGACTAACATCATTTGTGTTTTCCACCCACAGAGCCGGTCTCCAACGTAGTGGTACTGAACAACAACACAGATTTGTTGGAGTTCAACAGCTCCGCCCGTCTGTCCTGCTCCGCCTCTGGCTTCTCTCTTTCGTACCGCTGGCTGAATGGCAGCTTGGAGGTCACAGCCAGTGGGCGGGTTCAGCTGGGTGACGGAAACTCTTCTCTCGTCATATTCAACGTGACCCGCTATGACCGGGGACCATTCAGGTGTCAAGTGTTCAATCCCGTCAGTAATAAAACAAGTGATCCAGTTCGTCTCTCCATTAGCTGTGAGTTACTAACCTTCACGTTTAACCCCTCATCTAGTGTGTATTATATACTATAGTATATAGTATCTATACTTGCGTTCTAGGTGTTCTAGCGTACCCTACGAGTTGTGGAATGAGAGAATTAGTTTTCTTTTGCCGACATTGTGAAGCTGCTAGAGCTGTACCATGATGGAGTTTGCCTTTGACCAACACTTTATTTTGTTTGAAATTGATCTGAATGTTAGGGGGCGTCTGGGTAGTGCAGTGGTCTATTCCATTGCCTACCAAAATGGGGATCGCCGGTTCGAATCCCCGTGTTACCTCCGGCTTGGTGGGCGTCCCTACAGACACAATTGGCCGTGTCTGCGGGTGGGAAGCCGGATGTGGGTATGTGTCCTGGTCGATGCACTAACGCCTCGTCTGGCCGGTCAGGGCGTCTGTTCGGGGAGGGGAACTGGGGAGAATAGCGTGATCCTCCCACGCGCTACGTCCCCCTGGTGAAACTCCTCACTGTCAGGTGAAAAGAAGTGGCTGGCGACTCCACATGTATCGGAGGAGGCATGTGGTAGTCTGCAGCCCTCCCCGGATCGGCAGAGGGGGTGGAGCAGCGACCGGGACAGCTCGGAAGAGTGGGGTAATTGGCCGGGTACAATTGGTGGAGAAAAAGGGGGACCCCCCCCCCCCTCAAAAAATTTTTGTAAATCTATCTGGAAGTTTAAAATGTGTTTCAGATGGGCCAGAGAATGTCAGAATTGAGGGTGCAGCTGAAATAGAGGTGGGACAGACCTTGGAACTATACTGCATTGCTGACTGCGAACCAAATCCGGACTTCGTCTGGAGGCTGAACGGGACAGAGATAACTGGACACGATGCTGCGCTAACTAAAACAGCGAGCCTTACAGACAGCGGGGAATATACCTGTCAAGCAAAGAACAGTATGACGGGGAAAACGTTGGAGTCTCGCAAGCACGACTTGTCTGTGAAAGGTAAAGTGTGCAAACTGGTATTCACCGTCAGTTTATAGACTGGGCGGATATGTCATCATCAAAAATTGTGTAATTCTGTTCATCCTGACCGCAATGTAAAGTGTCGTTTAGGCCGTAGAGTCTTAAGGCTCATATCTCCTGAGTTGGTGTGGTCAGCCGGAGCGGCGGTTTGTCAAGAAGGCCACTTTAAGCTTCAGCATTTAAACAACATCGTAGGCTTTAATTCCGGTGGTGGCTGGAGAATGGATGGTGTGGAGTTCCCTCTGGGATTCACCTGCTTTAACTCCCTCTGGGAACTGAATACGTCACTTTCCCCCTACCAGTGAACATTTCCATGAATTCTGCTTGTGTGTTGGGGTGGGCGGCGGGGTCGTCATTCAGATTTTTTTTCGGGCGACGTTAAAGGGCTGTTGTCTCATGTCATTGGTGAACATTCTTTTATTTTATTTTTCTTAAATAGACCACATTTAAATGTTCCCTTTTCTCCTTCTGTTCTTGTCTTGTCTTTGTGCCGTACGCTCCCAGAGAAAGCGTTGGTACACGAAAGGTTATCGGTCGGTGCCATCGCCGGTATCACAGTCGCATGTCTCCTCACTGCAGGGGGCGCTGTCGTGCTAGGTTACCTTTCATGGAGACGTTGGTAAGTGAAAACAGGTTAGAGACACTCGTCCTTTCGTTGTTTTAGGTATCCTATTAAGAAAGATATGTCAAGGCGTCCGGGTGGCATAGCGGTCTATTCCATTGCCTACCAACACAGGGATCGCCGGTTCGAATCCCCGTGTTACCTCCGGCTTGGTCGGGCATCCCTACAGACACAATGGGCCGTGTCTGCGGGTGGGAAGCCGGATGTGGGTATGTGTCCTGGTCGCTGCACTAGCGCCTCCTCTGGTCGGTCGGGGCGCCTGTTCTGGGGGGAGGGGGAACTGGGGGGGAATAGCGTGATCCTCCCATGCGCTACATCCCCCTGGTGAAACTCCTCACTGTCAGGTGAAAAGAAGTGGCTGGCGACTCCACATGTATGGGAGGAGGCATGTGGTAGACTGCAGCCCTCCCCCGGATCAGCGACCGGGGTGGCTCGGAAGAGCGGGGTAATTGGCCGGATACAATTGGGGAGAAACGGGAGAAACCCCCCCCCCCCCAAAAAAAAGGCAACAGAATAGACTCCTATGCTACCCGGACGCCCTATTTTTCTTTTTTCATCTTTTCTGTTTGTATTGTATCAGTTTTTTTGCTGTTCCTCTTTCCCGTTAACTCTTGTTCTGTTTCCTTCAACATGCCGAAAAAATTGGATCGTTGTCTATATCACTGTTCAAACTCCAACTCTCCGTAATAATCTTATTTGAAAGAAAACGTTATAGAGGAAATATGTCAATTTAGGGAGTGTCTCCCTCGAGTGCCCCCCCCCCCACTGCCAAAAATCTCAAAAATCCCAGAAGAGGGAACCTCGCAGATTGGAGGTCGCATCACATACAGGCTCAACCTTCTAATAGCTGGTTTAGGTAGTTTGGTATGTGATGCTACCGCCGGATTCACGATGGTACCGCGACATGTCCAGTATGGGGACCACTGACAGGTCAATACGCTGGGTTAGGACCAGGTTTAACACATTAGTCAGTTGTCCGAGCCGGTCTTCAGCATGATCGACTGCTCTGGAATATGGCGTGAGGGTTAGTGCATCACATCCTCCGTATTGCTAAACACTCGACCACGCAGTAACATCAGGAAAGGGAAGCTGATCACAAGTTCTGCTGCAGTTTGTTGATTTATCAAAGGTCGCAGAATAAAGTTCAGGGCGAGTGCTTATCTGGTGCAGGGACTCGGATTCAGCTCACAATAAAATGACAAATATTGCCCTCTGATATCCAACTTGCATGTAAAGAGGTAGTTGCAGTTATCTTCTGTTCCTTCTCTACAAAGCAAATCGAAGGAAATATATGCCTTAAAAAAGCCCCCCATTGGTAACACGTTCATCGGACCTGGCAGTGGTACGTACTTTTGTGTGTGTGTGTGTGTGCGCGCATGTGCATGCGTGCATATGCGTGTTTGTGAATGCAGCATGCGACATAATTTGTTTTAATCGTGTGATTTATGATAAACCGTGAGATTTGGCTTTTCTCTGAGCATCCATGTGTTTCTATGCAGGTAATGATCAGGAAGGCCCCGGAGACAAGGTAAAATTAATTCCTGAGAATTACCCAGTTCCATAATTTACTAGATTGTCATTTTCAAAATGCATGAGGCCAGCGTCTAGCAAACGCTACATTCTCATTCCAGAGGGGGGTTTTTTTTGTTGTTGAAATTTTCTCCCCAATTGTACTTGGCCAGTTACCCCACTCTTCTGAGCAATCCTGGTCGCTGCTCCACCCCCCCCACCACCGATCCAGGGAGGGCTGCAGACTACCACGTGCCTCCTCCGATACATGTGGAGTCGCCCAGCCGCTTCTTTTCACCTGACAGTGAGGAGTTTCACCAGGGGGGACACATACCCACATCCGGCTTCCCACCCTCAGACACGGCCAATTATGTCTGTAGGAATGCCTGACCAAACCGGAGGTAACACGGGGGATCCAAACTGGGATCCCCGTGTTGGTAGGCAACAGAATAGACCACTACACTACCCGGACGCCCCAGGAGTCTGACCTTTTAAGATATACTTTGTCATGTAGCCATGTTTACAACCTCTGGTCGCCATAGATAGGAGCGCTCTACCCTTTAGTGAGTATGCAAGTACAATTTATTTAGTATGGCACCTTTCACAGAGCAAGGTCACAAAGTGCTTCACAAGAGTAAAACTGTGAAAAATAAGACCATAAAGCAGCAAAAGAAAGGAGAAAACCCCCCCACTAAATTACAAACACTAGACGACACGAGGCGAGACAAAGGCCGGTTTGAATAAATTCCCTTCCCGTTAGCCAGGGAGTACGGGGGGGGGGGGGTTTAGCGAAAAGATTAGACTTCGAACCAAGAAGACAATGTTGGATTACCCAAGTGCAGTGCTTAAGACAGAGCCACGACTGTGAATGTAGACATGTTCATCTCCGAACTCCCACAGGAGCATCTCTGATATTGCTATCTAGCAGAAATAGTATGCAGTACCTCAAAACCTGCCAAGCAGCCTGATGCAGACAGGATTTTGTTGGTTTGGGCAAAACTATTAATTGCCAGTATATTTTCTATGTGGAATAAATCTCTCAGATTAAGGTGTGTTTATTTATCCACAATTTGAACGTGTTGTAAGAGACACATATAAGGTACCACACAAAACCTACTCCCTCTTTTACTGTAAGGGACCCATTTATGCAGTCAGCAATGGTTTCCAGAAGAGGGACGCTGGGTCCAGTCCATTCCAGGACCAGGGAAGTTTATTCGTGAATTACGCCCAGGTCGCAAAAAACGGCATGCCAAGGACACCGTCTACCCCTCCTTTGTTCGATAACCACATGCAGAACGTGACTACGCCTGGCGCTCAGCCAGCCAGCCAGTCAGGTGAGATTGACTCGCACTACTCTCAGGTCCGCCACCACTGACCACCACAGCTGATCAATTATCAACTGCTGGGTCGGCGTGGATATACCACACGGGTCCACGTGTGGCTAGGGGAAAGGTCCATTCAGCACTCAGTTACTTTATAAAAGGAATGTACTTTTTTGTCAAAGGGTTTTTGCTCTCGTCCTGGAAACAAATGCACCTGTGCCTTGGAAAGGCTCAAATAATGTCCCCATCAGTGGCAGCTGGTGCTAAAAACCTTTGGGGGGCGGGGGGGGGTACAATTTACCTTGGCGCCTCACACCTGACAGCTGCTTTAATGTCCACCCAGTCACAAGAGTCATTAAGAAGGACAATGTAGCCTATAGATTTTATCAGGGTTCGTAGACGGTGGATGATTGACAGTTGAGATGGGGCATCGTGGTGGGTGTGAACATGATTGACAGCCACAAGAATTGTCCGATCACATTAGATCAAAAACATCAAAAACCTCGCTGCCAATAAAAGTGGGAGTGTCTGGGGCGGCACAGAACTGCGCCCCATGGAAAATCTGAAGAGACCAATCAGACGGCAGCCTCAGGTCACCTGCTCGCCACAAGTTTGAGGGCTTACATGAGGTATGGTTTGGCCGGCGCCCCTCACCCAGGAAGTATATGTATTCAGACAGAAATCAACCAAAAACCATTTGGAGCCAAGATTTAATGGCTGCTGACAGACTGAAAACACTTTTATTTCATAATCATTTGCATCATACAACTAAATTATATTTAACATGTATAGTTAAGTAGATTTTCATCTCTCGATATTTGAAGGGGCTGGTGCCCCAGTGCCCTGTACTGGCCAGCCGCCACTGGTCCCCATCCACCAATACAATGGGTACAAAGCAAACCAATGACTTGTTTGCATTCTCTCACCACCTTAGAAGTAAATATTGAATTTCCAAAGCCATAACCAGAAGGTACATCTTTACTCCGCTACTTTGCATGCATTTTATAAACTGTGTACATGATCGCTATCCTGCAAAATAATAAAACAGAACTCAAGTATCCACTAACTGACATTGTATGTGAACATGGAAAACACATTCGGACTCATTTTTCACTCTGGTGGTGAAAATACGTGCATATTTTCATGTAAAAAAAAAACTAAATTTGCCTACCAGATTTACAAAACATATCGAGTGTATTCATGGCACAACTGATTAGACACCTATTAACTGTATTACAAGAGAAAGGAAGTTCTCCTTATCCAGGAGCAGAATGGGGTCCAAAAGACAGAAGTAATTAGAACTTGTCAGAGTCTGACATCATATCAAACCAGGTTGAATCTTAAAAACAGATTTTACGCAGCACCAGACAATCTGAGGAGAAATGATAGTGCAGGAAATGTCAATGTCTTCAACAGAGTGCAGGTTTTTTGTGTATGGACAAAGCAGTTCAGTTATAGATTGATAGAGCGATGCTCTTCCCCATTCACATAAGCAAGGTGTCAGTTATAGCAGTCAAACAAATCTGACTCCCAAATACTTTCACCAATACCGCACAAGTGTCTGTGTGAATGATCACGTTGATAAATGAGGCCCGTCGTGTTTTTAAGCACAGTATCAATCGAATTTATAGGCGGCACGGTAGCGCAGCGCGGTCGCCTCACAGCAAGAAGGTTCTGGGTTCGAGCCCCGGGGTAGTCCAACCTTGGTGGGTCGTCCCGGGTCGTCCTCTGTGTGGAGTCTGCATGTTCTCCTCGTGTCTGCGTGGGTTTCCTCCAGGGGCTCCGGTGTCATCCCACAGTTCAAAGACGTGTAGGTCAGATGAATCGGCCGTACTAAATTGTCCCTAGGTATGAATGTGTGTGTGTGTGTGTGTGTGTGTGTGTGGGTGTGTGTGTGTGGGTGTGTGTGTGTGGGTGTGTCAGCCCTGTGTGATGGCCTGGTGGCCTGTCCAGATGTCTCCCTGCCTGCTGCCCCATGACTGCTGGGATAGGCTCCAGCATCCCCGCCACCCTGAGAGCAGGATAAGCGGCTCGGATAATGGATGGACGGATAAATCGAATTTATATTGTTTCACTTTCTAAGTTTGAAATTATCTAGCTGCATGTTTATTTATTTTGTATTTATTTACTTCCACCTTTGTGTTGTGTAATCATGATGGCACTCGTGTAAGTCCATCCATCCATTATCCAATCCACTTATCCTGCTCTCAGGGTCGCGGGGACGCTGGAGCCTATCCCAGCAGTCATTGGGCGGCAGGCGGGGAGACACCCTGGACAGGCCGCCAGACCGTCACACAGGGCCGACACACACACATACACACACACACATTCATACCTAGGGACAATTTAGTATGGCCGATCCACCTGACCTACGTGTCTTTGGACTGTGGGAGGAAACCGGAGCCCCCGGAGGAAACCCACACAGACACGGGAAGAACATGCAAACTCCACACAGAGGACGACCCGGGACGACCCACCAAGGTTGGACTACTCCGGGGCTCGAACCCGGGACCTTCTCGCTGTGAGGCGACCGCGCTAACCACTGCACCACTCGTCAACAGGTCAAAAATATCCAATACGAGTTCCTTTGCTTTTCAGTGGTGTGTCTCACAGTACAGACAGTTGTTTCGTTTCAACTTAAGTGAGCCTGTTCATTAGGGTGGAGGTCTCCCTCCATGATGTTGCTAACTGTTCTAGCTAGTGCTGCCAGATTGGGGAAAAAAATCATTTTGCGATTATTGTGGACAATATCGTGATTTGCGATTACAATATAATAAACAAATTTATACAAATATGAAATTTGTCGTGTTGCCACGACACGTGGCGACTTTCATTTGGCATGTTTTACACAGTACCTCTTTCTGCTCAGTCAGGAATACTTTGTCGTTTCACTTCATGCACTTGCGTACATGAAATGAAACGAAAAGCCGTTTGCCCCAGCCCACAGCAGTACAACACAAAGACAAAAACACACCCAAAATCCACAAGAACACACATATCCAAACTAACACATATATCAAAACTAAAAAAAAATAAAAATCACTATCCGAGGGAACGAACGCCAGCCAGGATGACTGTCGGAACTGCCGGTCTGCGTGGGTTAGCAGTTAGCTTAGCCGGCCCCGCTTCCGCATCCCGTCAGACTGCCCTCGGCGTTTCCTCCCCGGGCGCAGCTCCAGGCAGGGGCCACGGTCCCTAGACCCACTGGACGAAGCAGACCAAGCTCTCCCAGCCAGACACCCTCGACACCCCTCCCTGCTCTCCTCATGACAACATCAAAAACACCACAGTCAACGCCAGGTGAGACCACCACCAGACCGCCCTCGGTGTTAGCGGAACTGTTGGTCTGCATGGGCTAGCAGTTAGCTTAGCCTGCCCCGCTCTCCCCTCCGATCCAGTGCCAGGACATGGACGAAGATGCTGCGTGGACAGTACTGGGTGAGGCTGCCGCAAATGTGAATTGGCGCTGCCATCTTCCGACACCGGCACTAGGTGAGGCCGCTGCAAACGTGAATTTGCCCAGCCATCTTCCCTGCGCTTGAATCCAAATTATCGCCATATAACAGAGGTCTTTTTTTTTGCCACCAGTTCCTCAGCGTCAACCTGCTCGTTGTCATCGGTATCCATCGTTTCCTTCTTTCTGGTCTGCACACGGCACACCGGATAGTCACGTGACCGTAGACTGCACACGCTTCACTGCCTAAACAGAGACTGGTTGGTCGTCTCTTAATTATGGGCGTAGATATGCAGACTGCACACAAACAGACGTTCGCACATGCCCATTTTATTATTTAATTAAATCGCAGCGTTTCGCGGTTATATAATTGCACAGGCTGACATGGCGATTGGGATTACATTAATCGTGCTGCACTAGTTATAACCTTCCCACGTTGTAGAGGTTTCAGTCATTCTGATTAATCGGTAGCATCTCTATAATTCAATAACGCTGAGGTGTTTGTCCTACCAACAGAGCTTGCTGACAGCCGCAAGCCACCGGGAGAGGTAGCCATAGTAGAGGATAAGACTTCCTACAATTGAAAAGCTGCACCGTCACCTGCTCTTACATCGGACCTCCGATCTTCACATATACCGTGTCTGTATCTGCTGCACTCATGTACACATTCAGGGATGTCTCAAAACAGAGCTTCAGTTTCATCAGGTGTACTATGAGGAATTATTTATATTTTTACCGCCGCTTTGCGAGGGCTGTATTAATACACCACAGTGTGTGTCAGTCAGGAAACATGATGTTAGTTAACAATCTGATATGAAACGTTGGTAATATCGATGTATTGTTTTTGATCGAAGCCAATCATTGTTGTACAGTTGTTGCCTGGGTAGACTTAAAAATTGTATTTTGTGATTAGTATGGGGTGGTTTTTCCATTTCTTCAATAGGATGCTTTTAAAGTTATTTATCAACAGGCATGTGAAAGCAAAGGGAAATGTTTTCCTCTTGGTACTGCTGAACTGGCCTCACACGGGTGTTTGGTCGAGGTAATCATTAGTGAAGGCCATCTCCTCACTCACTTGCAGTTGATTGCACTGAAACACCACCTGCTGTAACTTAAACTTACTTATTGTTCTTTAGTTCTGATTCACATCTTTGTATTGCTTGTTTTACAATATGATTTGTTGAGCCATGTTTCACTGTCGGCACGCTAACACTGCTGTTTGTCACAAATGCTTTTTTATTGAAGAATGTATGCAAATAATTTGCTTTTGGATTGATTGTATAACATGGAAAAAGTATTTACATTTTTATTTCAGTAATTATTTTGCTGTAAGGAAAGAACTTGGCTTTTAATGCACATAACAGATTTTTATTTTGTTATGATCTAGGCTAATACTTTTCTTTGTGTTTACTATGAGTCACGCCAATAATAAATACTTTTGAAATTTTTAGTTCAGAGCAGAAAGCCCAGGCGTCACAGTACCTTGTGGATGTATAATTATCTCCATCAGCGGAATATGTGTTTGGTCGCGCGTGCACGTGTGTGTCCACCGCTAATCTTGCTACTGGACCTATCAGCCTAAACTTTTTTTTTGTGGACAGTTATAACTGTATGATGAAGAACCTCTCGTGGTTACCAAATCTGTTGTTGTGACACATGGTGGCGGTTAACAGTGGTGAATGAAGACAAGGTGCATTGCCCCTTAATCATAGGTAAGGCAAGAGTTGCACGCACAAATGTTGTAACCATACCAAGGCTGGAGTTAATGGCTGCAATGGTCTCCTCAGCAGTATGCTAAAGGGGGAGCTGGAGCTCAAAACTGACAAGAGTATTTTTGGAAAGGTTCACAGGTATCTTGGGCTACATTAACAATGAAGCCTGAAGGTTTCAGCTCAAAACTGACAAAAGAGTATTTTTGGAAAGGTTCACAGGTATCTTGGGCTACGTTAACAATGAAGCCTGAAGGTTTCAGCTCAAAACTGACAAGAGAGTATTTTTGGAAAGGTTCACAGGTATCTTGGGCTACGTTAACAATGAAGCCTGAAGGTTTCTCTTTTTTGTTGCAAATCAAGTCCAAAGAATCAGAGAAACAACTGGCCTGGTACAGCCAACACTCATCAAAATTGGGACGACCACGCTTCCAGAGGCCTCGTGGTGGCAGAGTTGATTAGTTCAAATTGGCTTACTGGACCCAAGTTCTTGTGGGAAAGATATTGTAACACCAAAAGCAACTCCAGAGCTTCTGGTGGGTGATCCTTCAGTCAAAACGACATAAGTACTACAAACTAAAGTAGTAAAAGGACAATTTTGGGCATCCGGGTAGTGTGGTGGTCTATTCCGTTGCCTACCAACACGGGGCTCACCATTTTGAATCCCCGCGTTACCTCCGGCTTGGTCGGGTGCCCCTACAGACACAACTGGCCGTGTCTGCAGGTGGGAAGTCGGATGTGGGTGTGTCCTGGTCGCTGCACTAGCGCCTAATCTGGTCGGTCGGGGCGCCTGTTTGGAGGGGGAGGGGGACTGGCATGATCCTCCCATGCGCTACATCCCCCTGGCGAAACTCAGGTGAAAAGAAGCGGCTGGTAACTCCGGATCGGCAGCGGGGGTGGCACAGCGACCGGGAAGGCTCGGAAGAGTGGAGTAATTGGACAGGTACATTCAGTGGTGGATCTAGAGATTTTTTCCTGGGGTGGCAAAGGGGTGGCAAGACTGTGTCCCAGAGGTGGCAGCTGCCACCCCTTGCCACCCTGTAGATCCACGCCTGTGAGGGGGAGGGGGATTCTAAATCGGCGACTTCTGTTTGAGATGAGTTTGGCGCGGGTCTCATTGACCTTCATCATGCATGTACATAAAATATACTTTAAAAACATATTATCTGATTTATAAATGGGGTGGCAACAGGGGTGGCAAGACTGTGTCCCAGAGGTGGCAGCTGCCACCCCTTGCCACCCTGTAGATCCGCCCCTGGGTACATTTGGGAGGGGGGAAAAAAGGGGGGGGTTTAAAAAAAAGGGAGGGCAAATTTTTTTTGGAGATACTTAAACGGTTCTCAAAATGACATACACCATTGAATGTTGTTGCTCGAATCCAGCAACTAGCAAAAAAGAGCCAAAACAGCAGAATCCATAAATATCAAAGACGGGAGGAAGGCCAGTCTTGTGCTTGTAAAATTGGCACAGGTGGTTGCCTTTAAAGACGAAATGTGAATACTGAATCATGGCAAGCTGCCACATAACCATCAACGGTTCCAGCTTGACCCAGTATCGCAAGATGGTGTTCTCAGAGTGGGAGGGCGACTAAAGAAGGCTTCCTTACCTCTCAACCTGAAGCACCCAGTAATCCTACCAAGAGACAGCGTGGTCACAAGTAATCTTAGATTACTGCCGTGACAAAACTCAGCACCTGGATCGTTTTGGTGTGAGCTGAAAAGTTTTGGAGACATCGGCTCTAGAAATTCCCGCCTTCTCTCGAATACAATGGATCTGGATGGCGCTCGACTTGTGTCACTCAAAAAGCCAAAACAGAAAACAAAACAAAAACTTGTTTTGAAAAACTCAACAATGTCTCTTTCCCAAAATCATGATCCGGTTACTCGGGATTATCCACAGACCTGGTTTTGAGCAGTTTCACGTAGGTGTAGCTCGGTCTAAATAAAATAGTTTTTTTTACATTGATAGAGACACAGTGTTTTGAACTTCTTGCTAGCTCGGCTAGCTGTTTTATTCCTCCCCTCGCTTCTGGTTTGCACAGGTTATCAGCTTCTTACTTCCTGTCCATCCATATCATCTGTGTTATACTGACACCAACAGCTCACCCATATGTATTGTTAACATAAACGTCATTACGTCCCCTTTCCAAACAGGCCAATATAACATATTGCATAACCATAACTCTTATATATAACATATTACATAACCATAACTCATAGCACTTCAAGTGTAAACATTCTTAACATTCAAAATGTCTCAATGTAGCGCAAAGAAACAAACATAATATGCACATTAAAGTCTCAAATATCCTGTTAAGACAAAACGTGGAACAACACAAATGCCATTGTTTCAACGTAACAAATGTAAATGTTCTTTTTATCAACAGAAATAACACTCTTTTTTCTCTCTTTCTGATCCTTCTAACCACAGCTCAACAGTTTATTGTTCTATGAGTCTGTTCTATGAGGTGGTTTCCTATGTCTGGTGGACCTTCTAGGAGCTGGTGTCTCAGGTATTTGGAAAGGTGAAGGAGGCTCTGCTTGACGGAAGTCTGGTGTCACACCAGCTCTCTTTTCAGACTCAGTCTCCTGTGCATGTTCCTTGATGTCCTCCTATTTGCATCCACATTTCCAGTCAGTTTCAACCGACTTGGCGGTTTCAATGCATCCATTCTTGTGTCACTCCTGACCAAGTTTGCCCTGTCCTGGTACCATGTAATATTCTTATTTTTCATATTGATAGAGACACAGTGTTCGGAACTTCTTGCTAGCTCGGCTAGCTATTTTATTCCTCCCCTCGGTTCTGGTTTGCACATTATCAACTTCTTACTTCCTGTCTACCCATATCATCTATGTTATACTGACACCAACAGGTCACCCATATGTATTGTTAATATAAACATCATTACAGTTCCTACATGAAACTGCTCACAACAAGGTCTGTGGATTATCCTGAGTAGTGGTAGTGGTAATGAGATGGTAGTGAGACCAGCTATGTTGTATGGCTGCGCGAATTCACGTTTACAGCAGCCTCACCCAGTCCCGCTGTGGGAAGATGGCAACATGAACTTACATTTGAGGCGGACTCACCTAGTACCGCCCATGCAGTGTCTTTGTCCACATATGTCCACATCTTCATTTGATGGCTGGGAGAACTTGTTCTGCTGCGTCCTGTTGGCCCAGGGACCCTGGAGCTGCGCATGAAGAGGAAACACCGAGGGCAGTCTGACAGGACACGGAAGCAGGGCAGGCTAAGCTAATTGCAAGTCCAAGCAGTTCTGATAACACAAGAGGATGGTCTGATGGTGGCCTCACCTAGCGTTTACTGTGTTTTTGGTGTCGTCATGCGGAGTGCGGGGAGGTATGTCGAAGGTGTCTGGCTGGGAGAGCTGGCGTTGGATTGGCTAGGGGAGCCTGGTCTGCTGCATCCAGTGGGCCCAGGGACCACGGCCCTGCTTCGTCCTTGGGCAGTCTGACAGGATGCAGAAGGGGGCATGCTAAGCTAACCGCTAGCCCATGAAGACCGGCAGTTACGACAGTCATCCTGGCATTTAATCTCTTGGGCGGTGATTTTTTTTTTTGTTTTTTGGTAGTTTGGTATATGTTTTCTTGTAGTTTTTAGATATGTGTTTTTGTCTTTATGTTGCACTGCTGTGGGCCAGGGGAAATAACATTTCATTTCATGTATGCAATTCGCAATTCGTTGATTCCTGGTGGTTTGGAGATGGTGGCACGGATGAAAAGACAGGCTAGTGGAGCTGGAGGTGGCAGAGGTGAAGATGCCAAGATTTTCATTGGGAGTGATGAAGATGGACAGGTTCGGGAACGAGTTTAATAGAGGGACAGGTCAGGTTGGACAGTTTGGAGACAAAGCAAGATAGGCAATACTGAAATGGTTTGGACATGTGTGGGGGAGAGATGCTGGGTATATTGGGAGAAGGATGCTGAATATGGAGCTGCCAGGGAAGAGGAAAAGAGGAAGGCCAAAGAGGAGGTTTATGGATGTGGTGAGGGAGGACATGCAGGTGGCTGGTGTGAAAGAGGAAGACGTAGAGGACAGGAAGAGTTGGAAACGTATGATCCTTGCCAAAATAATCCTGAGATGAAGTGGTAAGAGACGGTCTGTGATCTTTAAACAACAAATTATATGTTATACAAATTGTATATTCAACAAAAACATTGAATTTAACAGATTGGTGTTTTTTATCTGCTCTAAACTTGTAGCGAAATCTAACGGGAGTATTATTACCTCAGTGAAAGAATGAATGAATGAACGCCTCTTTATTTGACATTGTATACCTACAATGAATAAATTCATTGTAGGTATACAATGTTATTTCCTCTTTCATCTGTTCTGTGTTAGGGGCATTTTTGAAATTAAGTGTTTCTGCTACATGTGACACACGCATTCACGTGCAGATTCAGTTCCCTCAGACGGCGCAACATTCAAATAAGTAAAGAAATGAAAAACAAAAATTTGCAAATGTCATGAAGATACAAATATATGAATATGACGCAGGAAAACAAAATAAACTTCTTATGACGATCGTTATATACACGGGGAGCCAATCAGGGAAATAGGAAACAGGTTAGCAAGGCAGGGCAGGAACAGAAATGGCAAGCCAAATAAGGGAATGGGACATGTGAGCAAAACAGTCCGACTGATACTTCATTAATTGTCCAATGAAATCAGGGCATTATAGAGAGTAGTTTATTACCAGAAACAAATTAACTTTCTGAAACTGTTTAATTATGATGGCAACTGGCCGGAGTTTCTCAAGGGGTTGCAGACAGGATTGGTGGTTCCCATATTTATAAAAGGGGACCGGAGGGTGTGCTCCAATTGCCAGGGTATCACAACTTTTCAGCCTCCATGGGAAAGTTTACTCTAGCGTGCTGGAAAGGAGGCTTCGACCAATTGTTGAACCTCGGATCCACAATGTGGATTCCATCCTGGCCGTGGAACAACGGACCAACTCTTTACCCTTGTAGAAGTGCTGAGGGAGGCATGGGAGTTTGACCAGCCAGTCTACAAGTGTTTTGTGGACTTGGAGAAGGCTTACGACCATGTACCCCGGGGCACTCTGTGGGGGGTACTGCGGGAGTATGGGGTATTGGGGCAATTGCTACAGGCCATCCGGTCCTTGTATAACCAAAGTGAGAGCTGTGTCCACATTCTCGGCACAAAGTCAAACACGCTTTTGGTGGGTGTCAGACTCCGCCAAGGTTGTCCCTCGTCTCCGATTCTGTTTCTGATATTCATGGACAAGATCTCAAAGCGCAGCCAAGGCGAGGAGTGTATCCGTTTTGGGAACTTCAGAATTGCATCTCTGCTCTTCACAGATGATGTGGTTTTGTTGGCTTCATCAGAACATGACCTCCAGTGTGCACTGGAGTGGTTTGCAGCTGAGTGTGAAATGGCTGGGATGAGAGTCAGCGCCTCCAAGTCTGAGGCCATCGTTCTCTACTGGAAAATGGTAGATTGCTCCCTCTGGGTTGGGAATGAGTTGTTGCCTCAAGTGAAGGAGTTCAAGTATCTCGGGGTCTTGTTCACGAGTGAAGATAGGACGCAGTGGGAAATTGACAGGGAGATTGGTGCAGCATCAGCAGTAATGCAGACGATGTACCGGACCGTTGTGGTGAAGAGGGAGCTGAGCTGGAAGGCAAAGCTCTCATTTCTCCGGTCATTCTTCATTCCAACCCACACCTATGGTCATGAGCTTTGGGTAGTGACCGAAAGGGTGAGATTGCGGATACAAGCAGCTGAAATGAGTTTCCTCCGCAGGGTGTCTGGGCTCAGCCTTAGAGATAGGGTGAGGAGCTCGGACATCCGGAGGGAGCTCGGAATAGAGCCGCTGCTCCTTCGCGTTGAAAGGAGCCAGTTGAGATGGTTCGGGCATCTGATTAGGATGCCTCCTGGGCGCCTTCCTTTGGAGGTTTTCTGGGCACAACCAACTGGGAGGCGACCCCAGGGTAGACCCAGAACTCGCTGGAGGGACTACATGTCCAATCTGGCCTGGGAACGCCTTGGGATCCCCCAGGAGGAGCAGGAGAGCGTTGCTGGGGAGAGGGACGTCTGGAGTGCCCTATTTAGCTCGCTGCCACCACGACTCGACCCCAGAGAAGCGGCTGATGATGAGATGAGATGAACAAACCATCTGTTTACATAGATTGGAAAACCTGATTTTCACTGGACTTGATGTTCAATGTTCTACTTCAGCCTTTGCTCAGTTGAAACAAAGTTGTGAATAATATTATTTTTCAATGTACAAAAGTAATATGTGGTTGTTGTTGTCGTCATTGTAAAAGTCATCAAAAAAACAAAACAGACATAATGAGCCTATTGTTTGAGTTTCTTCTGCTTTTAGGACAACCAAGTCTACTTATTGTGAAGACCATCTCCAACGAAAGCTCATAATTGACCGTAAATGACAGATCTGATTTTTATCACAAACCTGGTTTATTGCAAACCCCAATTATGACAGTGTAGCTTTGAATGGTACTATTCTTTATCCTAACCTTGTTTTACATTGTTCTATGGAGCGGATCTGGCATTATGTCCTATATTTTTATTATATTTTGTTATTTTATCTTGACTATGCATTATTTTATCCTGTTGCGTAAGGCACCTTGTAATATTCAGAAAGGTGCGCTATAAATAAAGTTAATCATTATTATTATTCACAAGTCAATGTGACTGATTAAGTTTTCAAATCACTACATCATATGGTTTTATTGAAAGTCTTTATCAGAGTTAATACATATCAGCATCGTTTCCATTAATCTACCTCTGATAAGGTTATGGGTGCCATGTTCAGATCAATCAGAACCCCAGATGGACTCTGATACATATCAGCAGTTAATGTCAATCAGGTGTTAGACCTCTGTGATAAAGGTTATTCGTGTTGTGCTTACCAAAAGAAAGATAAAAATTCTATTACAAATAAAAAAAAACATACACCGAGTACCAAAACAACAACTTCTTCTTCAGGCTTGTTCCCTGTTTCTCAGGGGTCGCCACAGTGCATTTCGGCTTATTATTATTATTTTTGGTTTATACGTTGGCTTACTGGACCCAATTTCTTGTGGGAAAGAGAGATTGTAACACCAAAAGCAACTCCAGAGCTTCTGGTGGGTGAGCCTTAAGTAAAAACGACACAAGTACTACAAACTAAAGTAGTAAAAGAGGACAATTTTTTTTGGAGAGACTTAAATGGTTCTCAAAATGACATACAGCATTGAATGTTGTTGCTCGGATCCAGCAACTAGCAAAAAAGAGCTAAAACAACAGAATCCGTAAATGTCAAAGACAGAAGGAAGGCCAGTCTTGTGCTTGTAAAATTGGCATAAAAGGATGCCTTCAAAGAAGAAACGTGAATACTGAATCATGGCAAACTGCCACATAGCCATCAATTGTTCCAGCTTGATCCAGTATTGCAAGATGGTGTTCTTGAGAGTGTGAGGGCAATTAAAGAAGGCATCCTTGAAAGATGAGCTGATTCGTGACAAAATTGTGCTGGGAATTGCAAATGAGGACAAGCAGCGGCGGCTACTAAGGGAGAAGGAATTAACTTTACCATTTGCCATTGAAATGTGCTGCACTGCTGAAGTCACGGACATGAGAATGAGAGCAATGGAAACAGAAAACCCGCGAGCTGATATCATTAATGCTCTTGCCAGACAGCAATTCAGACAAAACCAATCGAGGCAGAATTATTCACCGCGATCGCCTACAAACAGTACAGCTTGCGGGTACTGTGGGAATGTACACGCAAGAGGCAAAGAGCACTGCCCTGCCTATGGCAAACAATGCAAATCCTGTGGAACCAATAATCACATTTCTGAAGTGTGTCTGAAGGACAAAAGGGTGAGTGAAGGCAAAGTTCACAGTGTTGAGAATGCCAATTCGGAGCAGAACAGTGAGGATGACATGAACATGCATGAAACCATAGGGGCTGTACAGTCAAAAGGTAAGAAATTGTTCGTGTCTCTGCAAATACACAACAAGCTGCAACAATGCCAACTGGATTTGGGTACTACATGTAACGTGATGAGCTACAAAGATAAAATCAAGCTGGCACCTGATACACAGCTCTTGCCTAATAATACTAGACTAAAGCTATACTCAGGAGAGCTAATGACCTCTTTGGCCATTTTTTAGACTGAATGTTCTATTAGAGGACAAACGCACAAGCTCGAGTTTGAAATCGTGAACGCCAGTCAATATCCCCTCCTCTCAGGTTCCACATGTGAACGCCTGGGACTGATCCACTTCACCATCCCGACTGACCTGCATGCCATGGAGCATGTCCAGCATGGACCCTTGCCCAAAGAACAACTGCTTAGCAGGTATGATGACATATTCAACGGGCCTGTCGAATCAGTGCCTGGGAAGGTGCACTTCGAGCTGCATAAGAGCATCACTCCAGTCCAGTGTGCTCCTTGCTATGTGCCCATTGTAATGAAAGCGGCTGTGAATGCACAGTTAGACGAGTATGAGGCGAACGGCCACATGACATCTGAGACTGAGCCAACTGACTGGATCAGCAATATGGTCATTATAACAAAGCCAGAGAAACTGAGGGTCTGCATTGACCCAAAGCATCTGAACCAGACGCTGAAACGCTCTTACTATATCATGCAGACACTGGAGGACGTCCTCTACAGGCTTCCCAAGGCTTGAAGATCATCAACCCCAGGGTGAACCTGATGATGCTCGAGATGCGTTCTTGCAATGCAAGCTGGATGAAGAAAGCAGCCTCATGACCACCTTCTGGACCCCCTGGGGCTGAAAACGCTGGCTCAAGCTCCCATATGGCATTTCCGTGGCACCTGAAGTCTACCAGCACAAGCAGCACGAGTTACTGGCTGGGCTTAAGGGCATCACACCCATCGCTGATGGTATCCTGGTCGTAGGCTGTGGTGACTGATGAAGAAGCAGAGCATGACCATGATGTAAAGCTCCTGGCACTGATGGAGCGCTGCCGAGTGATCGAGCTGCGCCTTGGCCTAAAGAGGCTGCAGTTAAAGGTGAGAGATGTTCACTTCCACGGTCATATTCTCTCAGCCACAGGTCTGAAGCTGGACCCTGAAGTGAAGGCAATCCTCGACACGCAAAACACAACTGATGCAAAAGGAGTGCAGCGGTTCATCGGCTTTGCAAACTACCCCTCACAAAGTTCATGCCATGCTTGTCCGAAGTCTGCGAGCATCTGCAATGGCTGCTGGACAAAGAGACACCATGGCACTGGCTACTCAAACATGAGGCACCGGTGCGGGAGTTGAAATCTCTGGCCTCGTATATGCTACTGTTTCGTTACTATGATGTAACAAAGCCTGTCACAATCCAGAGTGACTCCAGCCAAAGTTGACTTGGTTGATGCCTTATGCAGGAGGCCCAACCAGTCACGTTTGTCTCAAGAGCTCTCACTCCCACTGAGTAAAACTATGCACAAATCAAGAAAGAGTGTCTCAGCATCATCTTTGCCTGCCAGCACTTCCATCAGTACTTGTAGGGTATTCAGATAATCACTACGGAAACTGACCACATGCCACTCATTGCCATATTCGACAAGCCTCTCCTCACTGCACCCAAAAGGCTTCAGAACATGCTCTTGACTCTGCACAATTACAGCCTGAAGGTCGTTTACAAGCCGGGACCTCAGATGTTTATCAGTGACACACTGAGCAGGACAATGGTGCAATGCACAGGCAGCGATACGGCATATCAGCGGCATGCCATCTACTCGCTTCTGCAGGAACAACAAGATGTTCAACAGATCAATCAGGCAGACTATTTAAACATCACAGATCACTGCCTGACACAGGTTAGACAACACACAGACAAGGACGAACATCTGCAGTCACTGAAGTCCATGGTTCTCACCGGTTGGCCAGACCTGAAAGAGGAAACACCGTTCGCAGTGAGAGAATACTGGCCTTTTCGAGACGAGATCAGTGCGTGAAATGGCATCCTGTTCAGAGGTCAAAAGGTAATTATCCCCAAAACACTACGACCAGAGATGCTCACCTGCTCCAGTCACATTGACGGTGACGCATGCTGCTGCCAGGCCAGGGAGACATTATACTGGCCAAACATGCAGGCAGAGATAAAAGATTTTGTCAGAAACTGCACTACCTGCAAAGAGTATGCTCAGGAATAGCAAAAGGAAGCCATGCTGTCGCATGAGCTACCCACAAGACCTTGGCAAATTGTCATCATGGACTTACTCAGCCACAGTCAAAGGGACTATCTTCTCATCATTGACCAATACTCTGACTTCTGAGAGATTGAACTGCTCCCAGACTTGTCTGCAGAGACCATCATAATGTGCTACAAGGCATGGCCAGCCCGACAAGGTCATCACAGATAATGGGCTACAGTTTAACTTCCAGTTCAAACGTTTCGCTACAGAATGGCAGTTTGACCACATGACCTCATCTCCAAGGCACCCAAAGGCAAATGGAAAGGCGGAGTTGCCGTCAAGATTGCAAAAAATCTGTTATGCAGGGCTGCACGTGATGGCAATGACCCCTGGCAGGCCATTTAACACTGGCAGAACACACCAACCAAACACATGGACAGCAGCCCAGCACAGCGTCTCCTAAGGCGTCTGAAGACTTGCATCCCCGTAGCCAACAAGCTACTTGAGCCCTGCATCGTGGTCGGGGTCACAGACAAACTGCATCACAGGAAACAGCTTGCCAAGTGCTTCTACGACCGGACTGCTCGTGACCTACCAGAGCTGGAGGTGGGTGAGGCAATCAGGATGAAACTGCTGCCAGGTGACCACATAGGACGTTGGAGGCAGGGCATGTGCCTACAAAAAGTCACACCACACTCTTACCTGGTGGACGTCTGTGGCTCTCTCTACCGCCGCAACAGGATGGATCTGCACATAGCAGAGCAGCCATCAAACCAGGACAACACACCATGCATTTGCCTGGATGAACCAGATCAAAGTCCAGACCTGAGGGCAATGTGCACAAAACTGAGGTATAAGCAAACTGGGGATGAGGCTCCTTCCCCACCAAGCTCACTAACCCTACCCCTGCCAGAGCCCACACTTAGTCTCGGATGGGACGGCTGTGCAAGCCACCGGACAGGCTCAGTTTGTAAGCAAGGACTGTTCTAAAATGTTGACTTGTTCTCTATTATGGGATCCGGACTTTTTTTTTTAAAAAAGAGAAGAAAGAAAAGTTAGATGGCACTTTAAGGAACAGCTGTTTGGTTGTTGTGTTTGTGTTCAGGTTGGAATTGTTATGTCAGAATTTATTTGTATTCTAAGAACCAAATGCTGTTGCGTTTGCACTTTCTATTGAAAAGGATGATGTTACGGGGTCTAGGTGATAGGTAATCTATTAGCCAGGCTGTCATACGCCGGAAGCAGTTAGGAAGCTATCGACCCCGCACACATGCACTCGTATCTGTTCTAACATGGTCACTGAACTTGACACCACGCGTCTGTCTTCATTCGTTATACTGAAATATAAGTGAACTAAGCACAGCAAATAGCTAAACCAGAACAAAATGAAGCGGTTAGGGCTGACTATAGAGAAGAGGCAGACAGCGACAATAAGAAAATAAAAGTTGTCGATCTCACGAAGCCGGAAGCTGGAAACAGCTGGCAGTGACGTCCACGGACCAACACCGAAGGAGGAGCTCAGAAGGGGTTGGTGTGTTGGACCAGTGGTTCCCAGCTTTTTTTTCCCACCGTGGAACGGTTTAATATTGACAATATTCTGACGGGCGGGGTCGGGTTAATAACGACCGGAATATAGGTTAGGGCATATAAGTCAATAGTGTAATGAATGAAAGGTCACGTGTTTAACTTGACCTACTCACGGGTGTACGTGCAGTGCGTGTGACGTATACAGGAGGTGAGAAGCGCATGTTATGAAGGTTGAATGTCGGATGAACGCTAGTAAAAGCTACGCAGTTAAGAACCTACGAAGTCGGCTCGTTCTTGAATTATTCTTATGTCAGTAAGACAAGGCGTCTACGGACATTACAAATAGTATCATAACGTTTGGATATTAAACACACGGCGCATATTTTCCTCACATTGACATGACATACATATATCAACATTGCAACTCACCAATTTCACCTCCTTGAAACTGTGGTAGCTGAAAGAGGAACCTTTGCCACCTTGTTAGCTGCAGCTTCCCCCAGCAGTTCACGGCACATGTCCTTGGCAGCAGGCAAAATCAATTCTTCGCTGATAGTGAAAGGCTTCTTGCCTTAGCAACACGACTAGCCACTAAGTAGCCTCAGCAACACGACTAGCCACTAAGTAGCCTTAGCAACACGACTAGCCACAAAGTAGCCTTAGCAACACGACTAGCCACAAAGTAGCCTTAGCGACACGACTAGCAACTAAGTACGACGCTCTCAGGGCAGCAGTATGTGTAGAGGCGGTGGCTCTCAGCACGAAATTCTGTCCCACTTGCTCGCGCTGCTTTCGCTCAAAGAACTCCACTCCGTAACCCTGTGACGGCCTGGTGGCCGGAGTAGGATAGTGCAGGGAAGCAGAAGTGACGTAATAATAGCGAGGAGAAATGCTGCGTTCGATTGTAACTCGGAGGTCGGAAATTCCTGGTTCCCACTAGGAAAAACCCGATAAAACGGCACGTGAGCTCGGAGTTCCTAGTCGCGAACTCGGGTTGCTTTTCTCAACCCCCAGTTCACGACACGGAAGAAGCGCAACACACAACACTCCTTGTGCCGCTAGCTAGCGGGCTAGACAGGCAGGCTTCGTACATATCGGTACCGTAACTAGCTAAGTAGGCTAATAACTCGTCGTGGCACATGAATACAACTGAATACGTCTAACCTGTGGCGTAGGCGACTTTATATTTCGCCGTCACTATTGTAACCGGTTATTTTCTTGCCCGGTGCAGGATTCGATACGAGGTGTACAGCACCACAAGGCGACATCACTAACCGCTCGGCTAAAGGGTCAGACCCGTTAGCTAGGGGCTAACGTGTCTTATTAGTAGTTTACACTATTAATGCCAGTATTCGATTTCTCTGGTTACAAAGCACCGTTGCTAAACCTTATGGCATGCATGTATTCAAGTGAGTGAAACTAACGTATTGTAATGTGCATGGATAAGTAGACACGCTGGCCGCTGGCTGGCGGGTCTGACCCTTTAGTCGAGCGGTTAGCGATGTCTCTTGCGGTGCGAGCGATACGGGTTCGCTTCCCGGCCGCGGCAGTTCCTGTGGTTGCGTTGTCCCCCGAATTCGCCACAGTATCAAGTGACATCTGCCCTACAGTGCCTCAGGTCCATAGTTTGGACCCGGCCGGCTCTACAGAATGTAAAACAGGAAACACAAAAGAAATAATAACAACAACCTTATTTATATAGCACTTTTCGAAAACAATGTTACAAAGTGCTTTACAAGGAAATAAAGCCAAACAAGGCAAAAATAAGTAAGACCAAATAAGTAACAATAAATGAAAAACTATGAAGAAATAAAAACAAATATCAAACAAGCTTTAAAAGCTTTCATAAAAAGAAAAGTTTTAAGAAGAAATTTGATTTGTCTTAATTCAACGGGAAGAGAGTTCCATAGTGTGGGGGCTCAAAAGTCCAATCACCCTTCATAACAAACCGAAACCTGGGAATAACCAGCCCCAGATAGCATCCTGATGTGGGCCACTTCAGGCAATGATACGGCTCTGATGGCCCTCTTCTGGCCCTGACAACATGGATGTGAGCCTGAAGTGGCCCACATGCATAATAGCAAATATGACCCAAATATGGCAAATCAAATGTGGGCCTTTTTTGTGGCAAAGATGCGGTGCTCTCGGCAACATGTAATCCGGATGTGACCCTGAAGTGACGCGTGTGGTAAATGGTGAATATGGCCCAAATATTACAAAACAAATACGGCCACCTTTGGCAAATATGTGGCACATGCGGCATTGCTATGGCTTGGTTCTGGCCCAGATCTGGAAAACAGGAGCGGACCGCCCAAGTGCCATCATTCCATGTGGTATGTGGGCCAGATAAAAGTGTCCATGTGGGGCGGGTCCGGGCCACGGCAATTTTGCTATCTGGGGCAGAGCTCCATCTGCAGATCTTAATGGTCGAGGGGTGCGTACCAGGTCAATAAAACACAAATGTATGTAGGAGCGAGACCATTTAAAGCCTTAAAAGTGAGCAATAACATTTTAAAATCAATTTGAAATAGAAGAGGGAGCCAGTGTAGAGGCAAGCACAGGAGTGCCTCTGTAAACAGAAATGTGCTCAAATGGACCCCCTCCATTACTTGGTGGATCCCAAAACTTCACCTGTGTGGTGGAAAACGCAGTGGCTCCATGCTCTGCCAAGGCCACCAAGATGGTGGAAGTTGAAGGTAGGATACCTTTACTGTAGCAGTCCCCACAGAAGACTCAGTGTGTGTAAACTGCACAGTTTGAATCTGTATCTACATTTCTAATAATGTAAGTCACACATATGTGGAAGCGGTGTTATCCAAGACCTGCAATGCAAACGGCAATCATGGCTCTTTAATGAACGTTGATCCAAAAAGAAAGTAATACTGGTTTTTGGAGATCTCGACTGATACTTTTCCATGGTTGAACATACATCTTGACAAACTAATAGACACCTTGTCACCCCTGACCTCAGGACTCATACACCAGTTTTAACATTCATTCAACTGTATTTTGTAAGATACATTTCTGTTGACTAATTTGCTACTGAACTTATACTCTCCTATGTGACTGATCAGTTGTGATTTGTTCCACGACATGGACTTCAACCACTCATTTTACACCAGCTGATGTACAAATTCAGATTCAGTCAGATTCATCCATTATCCGAACCGCTTACCCTGCTCTCAGGGTCGTGGGGAGGCTGGGGCCTATCCCAGCAGTCATTGGGCGGCATCATAGTGTACTAAACTTTACTGTACTGTTCAGTTTTAGGAACACAAACGTTGAGGATTGGTGAGCTGTTGGTGCTATTCTTTGCTCATTCCTAGAGGGGGCACTGTCTTCTACGTTATGAGATTGACAGAAGCGCAGGCCGCATCACACTTCTTGTTTTATTATGTTGCGTTTGTATCTTGAATACCTCACATATGTATGAGACATATAAACTATCTGGGTAAAAGAGATCTGTGAACACATTTTATTGTCTTTAACACTGCAGTCGATATGTGTTCGCAAGCATAATGTTGCAGAAATTCTGTATGCTCACCAGTTTTTTTTTTTTTTTTTAGAAACATGCAGTAATTTACCACAGGCGCGAGTGAGCCTGCGAATCCTGTCTATGACTGACAGCATCTTGTATGGTGAAATAAAACATGCTGCTCTACACTCCAAATCCAACTCATCCTCTGTGGTGTTCTGGTACCCAGATAGCAAAATTGCTGTGGCCCGGACCGGTCCCACACTGACACTTTCATCCGGCCCACATACCTACTGTGTGGAATGATGGCACTTGGGCGGTCCGCTCCTGTTTGCCAGATCTGGGCCAGAACCAAGCCACAGCAATGCCGCATGTGCCACATATTTGCCAAAGGTGGCCCATATTTGTTTTGTGATATTTGGGCCATATTCACCATTTACCACACGGGGCCACTTCAGGGTCACATCCAGATCACATGTTGCCCAGAGCACCGCATCATTGCCCAAAAAAGGCCCACATTTGATTTGGCATATTTGGGCCATATTTGCTATTATACATGTGGGCCACTTCAGGCTCACATCCATGTTGTCAGGGCCAGAAGGTGGCCATCAGTGCCGCATCATTGCCTGAAGTGGCCCACATCAGGATGCTATCTGGGTACGTACAAGCAAAGACATGAAAGTGTGTAGGGTTTACTTATACAGCATTTAATGATCCATCTCACCCAGCTGGGAGACAGGGTGTTAGGTTTGTCAAGAGAAACTCGAGAGCATACTGGAAAAAAAAGTTTTATTTCCACCTCTACAAGCCCACAGCGTACATAACAGCATGCTGTCTTGATGCGTGCTCAAGACGGGTCACACCCATATTTGCATATCAAACTGGTCTTTGGTTGCAGTCAGTTTAGACTGAAGATGTCACTTAGATAAGTGGTGAGATGTATCTGTCAATAAACGTTGGATCCAGATGAACTGATTCAACCCTCTTTGACGCCAGCATGCTAATTCTGCTGCTTTCTCATTGGGAAATGTGAGGCCCCTATTTCCTCCGGCCAGGGTGTTCGATTTCACACAGGGTAGAGGGATGGCTTTCGTCATGACCAGTCAATATATTTATAAAATGTTCGACAACTCAAAAAGATTACAACCCATATATATATATATATATATATATATATATATATATATACCCACCATCTTCATATGTGAAAATTACATCTATATACAAATGTATGCATCTATATATATATATATACATACACCAAAAAAACAAAAAATAATAATAATACTAGAAAGGCACGTTCAGTGAAGGCACCAGAGTATGAAAGTCCATCCAAATTTTACACTACGTATGTACATTCACCTAGGTAAGTAGCTTAGATGGCCATATTTTTGCAGAGGGTGCCGTTACCCTACCCCAGACTTGTCCGTTAAGTGAGATAAATTATTGTTCTTGATATAATGTATTAATCAGCCCCACACTTTCTGAAACAGCTCTGGTTTATTTTTAAGAGTGTGTGTGATGCTTTCCAAAGGTAAACATAAAGCCAGTTCCTTAAACCACTGTGGAATACCCGGACTGCCCGTCTTTATAATAGCTGCTTATGAGCCACAAACCAGCCATATAATAATAATGATACCGGCGTCCGGGTGGCGAAGCCGGATGTGGGTACGTGTCCTACGCCTCCTCTAGTTGGTCAGGGCGCCTGTTCGGGGGCGGGGGCGGGGGGGGGACTGGGGGGAATAGCGTGATCCTCCCACGCGCTACGTCCCCCCTGGTGAAACTCCTCACTGTCAGGTGAAAAGAAGCGGCTGGCGACTCCACATGTATGGGAGGAGGTATGTGGTAGTCTGCAGCCCTCCCCGGATTGGCAGAGGGGGTGGAGCAGCGACCAAGATGACTCGGAGAGCAGATTAATTTGCCAAATACAACTGGTGAGAAAAAAGGGGGAAGTAACAATAATAACAATAATAATGATACCAAACAGGATAGGGATAGGCTATGACGGACAGTCAAGTGTACAGGGAAAATAATCGGTGCCAACCTGCCCGCCATTCAGGACTTATACACCTCCAAACTCAGGAAACGGGCAGGCAACATCACTGTGGACCCATCACACCCTGGTCACAACCTGTTCCGACTCCTCCCCTCTGGTAGATGCTACAGAGCACTGTACCCCAAAACAATCATATATACAAACAGCTTCTTTCCGCCGGCTGTCATTCAAATGAACGCTTAACACTCTCAAATAAATCCAGTCATGTTGGATATATACTGTACTGTACATCCCAGATAGCATCCAGATGTGGGCCACTTCAGGCAATGATGCAGCACTGATGGCCTTCTTCTGGCCCTGACAAAATGGATGTGACCCTGAAGTGGCCCACATATATAATAGTAAATATGGCCCAATTATGGGCCTTCTTTGGCAAAGACGCGGTGCTCTCGGCAACATGTGATCTGGACGTGACCCTGAAGTGGCCCGTGTGGTAAATATATCACAAAACAAATATGGGCCGCCTTTGGCATTGCTATGGCTTGGTTCTTTCCCAGATCTGGCAAACAGGAGTGGACCGCCGAAGTGCCATCATCCACACAGTAGGTATGAGGGCCGGATGGAAGTATCGGTGTGGGACGGGTCCGGGCCACAGCAATTTTGCTATCCGGGATTGTACGTATACTGGTACGCTCTGTCATGTCCCTCTACCTCAGGCATGTATGCAAGTAACCTGCTAACATCATTGCTCTTTATCACCTCTTATTTTGCCAGTATCAGTCAATCCTCGTGTATACATCTGAAGATTGTCGTGTTGTGGTGTTGTCATTCTATGTTAAGTACACTGAGAGAGTCACAAGACCGGGCTCAAATTCCATGTATTTGCAGACCTACATGGCCAAAAAACATGATTCTGATTCTGATAATAATAATAATATATGAATACATACTTGCATACTTGCCACGGTGCCATTGTGGAAGTTTTTGTCCACAGTTCCCTCCGTATTATAAGTGCAAACATGGACATAGTCAGGGTTAGTTGGAGCCAAAAGAAGGGTCGACAACTGCCACAGTGTTTAAACATACGCTATCGCCTTGGTGGTGTGGAGTATTATCATTAACCAGCAGGATTTCTGCAAGGTGTGTCAATGACTGTCAAATATGGGTGGGCCAAACCAAACAAGGTAATGACACGCTAACTGTCATTACCTAACTGTGTTGATATTTTCTTTGACAGTACTGTTGGTCTTCATGCCGTTGACATGGCTACTTGTGGTGTTTAGTGTAAACCATGTTATTGTGAAGAGAATACGAAAGCCAAGTCTCATATTTTAGGAATAGTTGTACAGAAACTAAACACGTCTGCAGCAAAAGGTGGCCCAAACCCTCTTTCTCACACATGAACAGTGTTGAAATAACTTTGCCTTTTCATAAAACCCACCCACGGCGCTAGAGACACAACACGTGTTCACGGGTAAATATATCACCCTTTATTTTTCAGTTTGACAAGACTGATGATCAGTTATCAGGGACACGGGTGACTGTGTGGTCTACCTTTCGTGGATAGGGTGCAGGACGTGCAAATTCCAAGTATAATTGCGCGGAAATAGAAAGACGATCATCAGACCACCAGAAAGATATGGACAAGACAAATTGGGGTACAGACATGTACAGACATGGGTGCAAGTCCATGAATACTGGGATGGCATCCAGTGCTTTACCTGTGCCCCCCGTCCATAGGGTTAGTGGCTGTGTCAGGAAGGGCATCTTACGTAAAACTCTGCAAAATCAGTATGCGGATTGACAAGACCATACCGGATCGGTCGAGGCTCTGTACCAGATTGGTCAAGGCCCGGGTTAATAACAGCCACCATTGGTGCTGGGCCCTCACAGGGTACCGATGAAAACTGTAAAATCCACTGTGGTGACACCTGAGAAACAGGGAATAAGCCGAAAGAAGAATATAAGTGAAATAGCAACATTTCAAACATTTATTACATCTTAATGAAGACGTGATTGTGCATTATTAGATGATTCTGATCAATGTGTCAAGCTCCAGTGATGCACATGTTATTGCTATCTTTGTGATGGTTTTTGTTAAGCCAGCTGTAAAAGGCACAACCGTGTTGGAGATAAAATTAGTTTGCTGTGTATTCCAGGCATGCTGGTCTCTGATGCTATAGAGGTGTGGTGCTCCGTAAACCCTACAAGGGTGGACTTGACTACATCCCCTCCGACGTTCCTGAGGAGGGGAAGCTGGGTGGGGAGTGAGTCCCTCATTCTTACCTGGATGGGAGAACAGCAGGCAGAGTTCCCCAGTCACAATGGCAGAGCCTCAGTTAACCTGAGCACAGGAGCCCTCACCCTGAACTCCATCCATCCATTATCTGAACCGCTTATCCTGCTCTCAGGGTTGCAGGGATGTGGGGCCTATCCCAGCAGTCATTGGCCGGCAGGCGGGGAGACACCCTGGACAGGCCGCCAGGCCATTACACAGGGCCCACACACACACACACACACACACACACACACACACACACACACACACACAAACACATTCACACCTAGGGACAGTTTAGTACGGCCGATTCATCTGACCTACATGTCTTTAGGCTGTGGGAGGAAACTGGAGCGCCCGGAGGAAGCCCACACAGACACGGGGAGAACATGCAAACTCCACACAGAGGACGACCCCCAAGGTTGGACTACCCCGGGGCTCGAACCCAGAACCTTCTTGCTGTAAGGCCAACCACTGCGCCACCATGCCGCCCAACCCTGAACTCACTACGAAATAAAAGGAAAGCAGCAGGGCTAGATCAGCTCTCCCCAGCTGTGCTTAGCAACTGTGTGGATCAACTGACTCCAGTGTTCACGGACGTTTTCAACACCTCCTTACAACAGTGTGCAGTCCCATAGTGTTTTAAAAGATCTACCATCATCCCACACCCTAAACCAGCCAAAACAACATGCCTCAATGACTTCAGGCCAGTTGTCCTCACTTAAGCAGCTATGAAAGTGTTTTGAGTGCCTTAGTCCTTTCCTACCTGAAGTCCTGTATCTCCCCACTGATGGATCCATATCAGTCTGCTTATCGGGTTAATAGATCCGTTGAGGATGCCATAAACCTGGCTCATCACTTCACTCTGCAACACCTGGAATCAACCAACCCCTACGCGTGCATCCTGTTTATAGCCTTTACCTCGGCTTTCAACACCATTAATCCTCTCACACTCTTCACCAGGCTTCTAGAGATGGACATTAACCCAGTTCTGTGTTACTGGATACTGGCATTTCTTACAAACAGAATTCAATCTGCCAAGGTTAACAACGCCCCATCAGGCCCTCTGACCCTCAGTACTGGTGCACCAAGGCTGTGTGTTATCTCCTCTTCTTTTCGCCATCTAAACCGAGTTTACGTCTCACCACAGCTCAGTCAAAATATTCATGTATGTGGACGACACCACTGTCATTGGACTTATCAATAACAATGACGAGACTCGTACAGCCGAGAGGTGAATTGGGCTGTACAAAAGGTGCAGCAACAACAACCGCCTGGGGGGATTTTTCTCCCCAATTGTATCAGGGCAATTACCCCATTATTCCGAGCCATCCCGGTCGCTGCTCCGACCCCTCTGCTGATCCGGGGAGGGCTGCAGACTGCCACATGCCTCTTCCAGATACACGTGGAGTCGCCAGCCGCTTCTTTTCACCTGACAGTGAGGAGTTTCGCCAGGGGGACGTAGCATGTGGGAGGATCACGCCATTCCCCCCAGTTCCCCCTCCCCCCCGAACAGGTGCCCCAACTGACCAGAAAAGGCGCTAGTGCAGCGACACATACCCACATCTGGCTTCCCACCCGCAGACACAGCCAGTTGTGTCTGTAGGGACGCCCGACCAAGCCGGAGGTAACACAGGGATTCGAACCGCAGGGTCTATTCTATTGGCAAGCAATAGAATAGACCGCTACACTCCGCGGACATCCTAACATGTTTAACTTAAGTCTACATTGCTTGGAGAGATGCTTAAAGCTCGTGTGTAGCAACACATAGGTGGTGCTATAAAGTGTCTTCTCCGTGTGAACTAATAAAGGCCTATTGTTAACTGTTAGCTGATAGCAGAGGAATGTATGGGAAAATTACTCAAGTGTAACAAGGTCTGAACGAACGGTCCTGGAGAATGACAAGCTGGAAGATAAGGACGATGGGAGACCTGACCTATGAACTCTTTGAGCAAGTTCTGTTATCCATTAGGATGACAGTCCAGCAATAAAGATGAGCTACTTCCTCCAACCCAGATTAGGGAGAAACTCTGGGTATATATTATGGCGACCATGACAACCCAGACAGCAAAAGTTCTTGATTCAACATTGAATTATGGTCAACATGGTCGTTTTTGGTTGAGGTTGAGAAATAAATATTGATTCAACATTTAATAACAGACACAGTTTAAACGTAAAAAAAAAAACAATGTTGAATCAACATTGCAATAAGGGTTAGGTTTTCAGGATTGAAATGGCAACATTGAATCAATGTTGTTTCAATGTGCACAATGCCTGCCTGGCTGTGATTGGCTAGACTGCTTTATCTGTTGGCGCTCAATTGGTTTGAATTGTTTGTCAGTTGATTAACGCATGTCATGCAGCAGAACGTGAGCTTGCAAGATAATTTTCAGAGGCCGCTCGTCAACATGACCGAGAGATGTAGGAGCTGAACTTCAGCGATGTCGTCAAGAGGTGGCTGCGTTATGCACCAGAGAGAGGGGGCGGGATAAAGAGGACTGACGGAAGAGAAGGAAGTTAAAGCCTGTTTATATTACATGCCCTGCTTAGACTGTTGTTGTCTCAACATGACGATTCTTGATTGTTCTGTTTCAAATTGGCACAGAGATAGCTTACGGATCAATGAGCAAGTGTTTTGGAAAGCTCTTGGGCGATGGCCATCTAAAATAGTTAAAATAGACTTTAGATTTTATCATTGGTTTATCATTTAGCATTGTTTCATGTGCTCTTGGCTTGTGGGTGGATAATTTGACGGCCTGGATGGTGCTGGAGTTCCTGATTAAAATTCACTTTGCACTAATAATTTACGTGCATATTATCTTATAGCCCAAGTTAAACCCAGTGGAGTAGTAGTGACAAAAGAAGCAAATTGAAGTCTGATCTAACATGGATAGGCTACGCTGGCTCTACCATATGGGCAACCTGGGCACATGCCCAGGGGGCCCTAAGCGTAAAAGGGCCCTCTGCGATTGGAGAAAAAAAATGTATGAGCTTTTTTAAAAAAAAAATTTATGTTGGGCTCCACAGATACATGACAAAGCTTAACCCATTCTCTTAATAATTCTCCAATCAGAATGAAATAAAAGTTGTTCCCAAGAAAATTATGTCTCATAATTGATCATTATATTGGTGAGATGGCTGGGCAAGTGGTGACTGGTGAGCGAGCGGCAATACACTGTATTGATTGGCTGGGCATACCTGGACCCCCCCCTGCGTATTTTTGATCTACCCTGAGGACCCCTCCACCTGATCTTGGGGGAGGGGGGTTGCAATTTGATAGAAACAGTAGAAACTGCATTTTAAATTGCATTATAGCATTTATTCACTCTTCGGGGCAAAAATAAGAGCTTTCAGTTGTAACTTAGATATAGTTAACAAAACAGAATATGTATTCAGTAACTTTCAGATATATGTAACAACAGAATTTTTATGCAGTGACTTTTAACAATGCAAACGGGAGCGAGATCTCTTATTAAAATACAATAAATTACACTTGTGAAACAGATGTAATTACCCTTTATAGTTTAGGTAGATAAAGGTCTCAGTCACATTTGAGTAAAATAATCCTATTTCTATAAATGTCATAGGATCTTTTTTTTAAAGATATTTTATTTTCACGGACCCCTTGCAATTACACCACGGACCACTAGGGGTCCGCGGACCCCCGGTTGAGAAACACTGGCTTAGATTGCACAGATTCAGGATCAGTTTTTCCTAAATCGAGCCAAGGTTAAAAACAGCGGCGTGGCTGCCTCAGTAACAGACACGAGGTCTTGGTTAAAAAACGGGGCTTTACTCTTGGACAGATCAGCCTGTGAGAGCTGGGTTGGAAGAGTAAATAAAATAAATAAAAATACAGTAAACGAAATGCATGTATGTGTCTTGTTAGCATGTGAGCTAGCTAGTGTAAACTACTAATAAGACACGTTAGTCCCTAGTTAACGGGTCTGACCCTTTAGCCGAGCGGTTAGTGATGTCGCCTTGTGGCGCAGTACACCCCGTATCGAATCCCGCACCGGGCAAGAAAATAACCGGTTACACCAGCACGTACATGTATAGCATCGCATAGCAACCGGAGAAATTAGCTTCACTCAAACATACCTCATAGGCTGCTTGTTACTACAGGGGCAAAAGTCGTCTTCCTTCCTTCCGGTTTGTAGCTGCCCTCCTTCCTTTAGGCTTTCTACGCACTGCACACACGTTCATATGCTTGATATTTAAGCCTTTAGCTTTCTTTCTTCAAGCTATTTTGTTGTTGTTGCTTCTCGGCGCCTTTAGTGAACGTGCATCAATCAATTGCGCGAGGAACGCTGACGCGGCAGATCAGTTCCGCCTCTCGGACATTAACGGTAGGAACCAACAATTAAAGGAAGGTGCCACACTAAAACTTAACTGGTAATGTCAGGCAGCTACAAGTGGAATTAATTCTTACCCGACCCACTATCAGTTTGGCTGTATCGGCGAGAAGTGCGCGGAAAGAAATTGCCAAGCAGCAGAAAATGGACGGCGTTAACCAATAGACCAGCGGGGCTGCCAGGAGACAGGAAAAGGAAGTGAAAGAAGCGGCCGCAATAAAAAAAAAAATTCCCGCTAATAAGTAGGGTCATTTTCTCTCTCCGAAACAAGCCCTACAAAGTGAAGAAGAGGGCATTGCGATGGAGGATGTCGAGCTAGCAATGATAGCCTGGAAGCGTCTACCATCGGTTGCAGCGACGCACAGCCTCGGCTTGCTAGTGTAGCCGGTTATTTTCTTGCCCGGTGCGGGATTCGATACGAGGTGTACTGCACCACAAGGCGACATCACTAACCGTTCGGCTAAAGGGTCAGACCCATTAGTTAGGGGCTAACGTGTTTTACTAGTAGTTTACAGTCGTCACCCTCTCCCGGAAGCGCACCCTCGCGCTTTGTTATTCCCGCGCTCCGAAGAGACTCCTGAGGATCTGCACACTTCCGGATCCCGCCGCTGCCACCAATGTAACCGGTTATTTTCTTGCCCGGTGCGGGATTCGATACGGGGTGTACTGCACCACAAGGCGACATCACTGACCGCTCGACTAACCCGTTAGCTAGGGGCTAAAGTGTCTTATTAGTAGTTTACACTAGCAACGAAAACGTTAGCCTGGAAGTCTTTAGCTCCAGCGGCGACACACTGCCTCTGCCGGGGGTACAGCAAGATGGGGAAAACGACGAAAAACCTGGAGAAGAAACGGACAAGGGCGGGGATGACCAAACAGTGGAAAGTCACGTTTCTTCATGCGCATTTGCAGTGGCGGGTCCCGTCATTTATGGAGGCACTGCGTTATGGGGATCGATTATAGAGCAGAAGTACTTCTAAAGGTAAGAACCATTTGATTGTTGTCTGTGCATTGGGCAGTATCATCTGTCGTGATTGTGTGTAGCTGTATATTGTAGCGAATTCGGGGGACAACGCAACCACAGGAACTGCCGCGGCCGGGAAGCGAACTCGTATCGCCCGCACCGCGGGAGACATCGTTAACCGCTAGACTAAAGGGTCAGACCCGCCAGTCAGCGGCCAGCGTGTCTTCTTATCCATGCACGTTACAATATTTTATGGATGAGTTTATCTGATATGGTGTTTGCATAACATTCAATTCAATTCAATTTATTGTCATTAAAAAACGTGTATTGCATCGCTGTGGTGTGATGCTGCTATATTGTATTGGAGTCAGTTTGTCAAGTTCATTATATGTTGGTTTTTGCAGTTCTGTGTGAAGTTGCCCAGCTCATTTAGTGAGCCTTATTTTGAAACCTGCATTCAGCTGAGCCGTGACTGCCTTAGGACGGCGTTGTTGTAAGGCTATTCCTAGTCAGTCACATTCTTATGTATCAGTAATAACTGGTGGGCTGTCTGCTTTGGTGGTTTTCCACGAACACAAATATTGCCATAGTCTAGCGTGACTTAATCCATTGTTCCCTTGGATGCTGTGAATGCTGGCCACCTACAGAGGAAAGCCAGCAACATCAGCAAAGACGCAACACACCCAGGCCACTGTCTGTGTGTTCCCTTGCCATCAGGGAAAAGATACCTCACCACCAAAACCCGGACTAACAGGCTGAGGAACAGAGGAACAGCTTCTTCCCCAGAGCTGTAGCCTCCGTCAACCCCTCCACACACACACACACACACACACACACACACACACACACACACACACACACACACACACACACACACACACACACACACCTGTCTATAGCTGCTGAGGACTAACTGGTACTAAAGCTGCTGCAATATGAACAACCATGTGCAATAATCCTATGTGCTATTTTGAACTTTAAAAGCCACTGCTATCTTTATTGTCTCGTCATCATTTTTGCTACCTCACTTATTTTTCCTACCTCACTATACTAAATGTTGTTCTTGTTTTTATCTTGTTTTTGTTTTTTTTATCATTTACCTTGTCTAGTGTTGCTGGTCTGAGAGTCATCAAACGAAATTTCGTTGTGTGTACACAATGACAATAAAGTATCTGATCTGATCTTATCATGTGATTTGTTAGGGAAATGGCAGTACTTGGTCTGTTGAACTGTATAGGCATACCTGCTCAGTTGGACTGGTTATTCAGCCTTTGCCCAATAGGTGTGTGATTATGGTCCGGTGGATTTGGCATGCCAGCTTGACTGGAAGCCAAAATAATTAAGTTGGGTTTTAATGGCTGGGGCGTGGTGTGTGTGTGTGTGTGTGGGGGGGGGGGGAGTATGAGCTTCAGTGTCCAGGGGCCCCTGGGGGTACTAATCCAGCCTTATGGATAGGAATCCAAGAGAGGAGAGAATTGGTGTAATATGTTCTAGTTTTAGTTAAGATTCTAGCTGCATCATTTCCTGGCTTTCTTCGTGACACCATAAAACTGGGCCTTTGACTAGTAGCTTTCCCACCTGTCCTTCATCGAAGAGATGTACCAGGAATTCCCTGCTGCTCATCCAAGACCTGAAAAATACATTCAAATAAAGACAGAAAGTTCATTAAAACAAAATAATCTCCATTGTTAGTCCTGGTCAAACAGTTTGATGACTTATGTCCCTTCAAAAAAGAGCTCTAATATCTAAGGAATATGAAAATTATGCCAAAATGCCCGAAATGTCTACTGTGAAGAGCTGAAAATGTGATGATTGTTTACAAGGGGCAAATATTTGCTTAAATTACTTACATGGTTCACTTCTCTGAAACATGGGTAAGCCTCAGAACAGGGTTCCCCACTTAGTTTTGTCCAAGGGCCAAATCATGTCATGCATGCCAAGCCAAGAGCCAAAACATCTGCAGTTTTCTTTTCATTGTGCCAGCAAAAGTTGTTTTATGTGCAGATGCTGTTGTTGCTGCTATTATGATTATGATTATTATTATTATTAGTAGTAGTAGTAGTTGAAGTAGTGGTGGTGGTAGTAGTAATAATTTAGGCCTTGGATTCTTAAAGCCTGTGTTGAGGGTCATGCAAGGAAAAAAAATGCACTCTTGAAACAAAATAAGTCCAAAACCAACAGTTTAATGTTGGACATATCGACAAAAATAAATGGATGTTCATTCCCCAATCAGTGAGAGAAGTGAAAGTGAGAGGATGAGGCAATCCTTCTGATGTTGGGCCTGAGGCACTGGCCAAGATGTGCATTGGAGAAACCGTTTCTTTCCTAGTTCTTGATAGAGTTCATTGAAAAAAAGGATGACTCGCATATGTGCGTAGAGGGGATAATTGTGAGTAGGAGCATTGTAATAGCTCACAGAATCAAGTTTGGGAAACCACATTGATCCAAAAGTCACTCACTCCAACATCCTTGTGTTGTGCTTTGAGCAAATCAGATGTTCCCATCTCCAAGGCCTCCAGCTAAAGAGTTGCCTCAGCTATGGAAGGTACCAGCCTTTAGGCCTCTGCGGTCCACTGGCTGTCAGCCAAGACAGAGAACGGCTGTCTGAAGAAGAAGAGGATGTCACTTGGGAGTTTAGGGGAGCTTTCAAATTGTTCCTTGGAAGTTTTCTGCCAGGTTCTTCACGAAATCCTTCATCTTTGGATCCTCCCACATTTCATTCTTCTCACAGTGCTTCTGCAGATGTGGAAAGTACAACTTTCTCCTGTGAATGTCTCTCTCCAAAAGGTTTCGCTTTGACCAGAAAGCGTCAACCACATTGTGTGTGTGTGTGTGTGTGTGTGTGTGTGTGTGTGTGTGTGTGTGTGTGTGTGTGTGTGTGTGTGTGTGTGTGTGTGTGTGTGTGTGTGTGTGTGTCTGTGTGTGTGTGTGTGTGTGTGTGTGTGTGTGTTTGTGTGTGTGTGTGTGTGAATGAATCCTAGAAGATTGCTTTGGTAGGTTCATAATGACACCATGAGTGAAAATAACTTGGACCACCCTGCTCTGTCTCTTTGTCTGTCTCAAAGGACCTTAAACCCTGTGTTTTGATCTGGAAGAGCTTGTAGGTTGTGGTATTGTAAAAAAAAAACCTACCAATTTACAAATTAGAAGCCGCTTTGCACAACCACAACACAGAAACACCTGCAGATAAACCAGCTGTAAACTAAACACCCCCCTTGCAGAACATAGATTTTATTTCTAATCTCTGTCTTTGCGGATTTCACAAATAAATAATGGGTAGTATATAATAAATGACGTTAAATATGGCATACCTCAGGGCTCAGTTCTTGGCCCTCTACTTTTCTCTCTTTATACTTCACCTCTTGGCCAAATTATGCACAGTCATGGAATAAATTTCCATTGGTATGCTGATGATACTCAGTTGTATGTGCCTATAAGGGCTGTTCTTCAAATGAGCAAGTTAGAGGCCCGCTTGGCTGCTGTGAAAAATTGGATGTCACTAAATTTCCTGCTTTTAAATTCATATAAAACTGAGATGCTGGTAGTTGACAGCTGGATAAACGGTTTGGATAATGGATGGATGGATGGATGGATGGATAATGAATGAATGGAGGCTTCATTTACTCCATCCATCCATCCATCCATCCATCCATCCATTATCCGAACCGCTTATCCTGCTCTCAGGGTCGCGGGGATGCTGGAGCCTATCTCAGCAGTCATTGGGCTGCAGGCGGGGAGACACCCTGGACAGGCCGCCAGACCATCACACAGGGCCGACACACACACACACATTCATACCTAGGGGCAATTTAGTACGGCCGATTCACCTGACCTACATGTCTTTGGACTGTGGGAGGAAACCGGAGCCCCCGAAGGAAACCCACGCAGACAGGGGGAGAACATGCAAACTCCACACAGAGGACGACCCGGGACGACCCCCCAGGTTGGACTACCCTGGGGCTCGAATCCAGAAGCTTCATATACTGTCATTTCAAAACACAATAGTTGGGTTGTATTTGCAATGCAATATTTTATGCTGCCAAGTATGAAAAAGAAAGCCACTTTATTTGACATTGTATTCTTACAATGGCCTTTGTTCTCTGCGTTTAACCCGTCCTGTTGTATAGGAGCAGTGGACAGCTGCAGCACCCGGGGACCAACTCCAGTTCTTCTTTCCGTTGCCTTGCTCAGGGGCCACAACGGCTGTATTAACCCTAACATGCATGTCTTTTTTTATGGTGGGAGGAAACCGGAGCACCCGGCGGAAACCCACACAGACACCCGGGGAGACACGCAATCTCTATCACTGATGCCATTCACGAATTTTGTCATTATTTAACTTAGATAAGGTAGTGGTCACAAAAAAATCCCCTGAATGTTGCAATAGTTGATCTTTGTGTGACCTTAGAGGTGTAGCCAAAACTATTGGGAAACCGGGATTTTTTTATTTATTTGTTTTTTAGTTTTTGCAGGTGGCAGTTGAATGTGACAATTGAATTAAGATACAAAATAAAAAAAGATGTCCGTCCATCCAACCTTTATCCAAACCACTTATCCTTTTCTCAGGGTCGCGGGGACGCTTGGGCCTATCCCGGCAGTCATTGGGCGGCAGGCGGGGAGACACCCTGGACAGACCGCCAGGCTGTCACAGGGCCTAAAAAGATGTGCGAATATAAAAAAACTGGTACCTCGAGTATTTCTATAATACATATATATTTTAAAAAAAAACATTTAAAGAGTAACCCCCGCATCCTGGGGACTTATTTAAGGCAGGCGCTATGGACAGAATCTCCCTTGTCCTTGGACTGATAAACACTCAGCCGCTGTGGTCTTAACGGCTAACCTTCGTCTCCTATTTGGATACACGAAACAATGGCAATCACAGACACGAACAGAGGAGTCAACAGAACCTGTGATCTCTGTACCTATTTGTGTGCGGGGGATGTGAGAGAGAGAGAGAGAGAGAGAGAGAGAGAGAGAGAGAGAGAGAGAGAGAGAGAGAGAGAAACAGTAATTGGGGAGGGACAGACAGAGTGTGAGAGAGAAAGAGTGAGAGACAGAGAGAGAGAGACAGTGAGAAAGAGAGCGAGAGAGACCTATATTTACATATTTTCAGGAAAAACAGTTTCAAACACGTTACAAAAAGGACACTTTTCAGATTGTGAGATTAAAAATATTCACAAATGCATGTACCTCAAGACTACCAGAGAGAGGGAGGGGGTGAGAGAGAGGGGGGGAGAGAGAGAGAAGGTGGTCATTGAAACTGTCCTATGTCCTCCACTTATTCATGTCAATGTTGTTGTGTCTGGGACGCATCGTTAGAAAATACGATCAGACAAAGCTGGAGAAAGACACTTTGACAGGGTCGGGTGTGCTGGAGCTCCTGCAGCTCACGCGACCACAACCAGAAATTCTTCTGTTGCCGTGTGCAGTAGGAGTGTGAGAAAAAGGCCGTCTTAAATAAGAAAACAGATTAAAAATATATATATAAACGGCAAAAAGTAAAGTAGAAGTACAGTTCCATACACGGATTGCCATTTTTACTTGTTCGTTTGTGGCCTCAGCCTCTTGCCAGGGGGGCAGAGTTTCTATAAAAGGTGGTGTCCGAGGTGGGAGGGACAGCCCACCATCCATAACCGTTACCAGAACAGCTCTGTTGGTGTTCAGTCCTCGTCCGCTTCTTGAAACATAGACCTTGCATATTAACAAACATGCGCTTTCTGAGTGTTGGTTGGTTCTCTGGGGAGGTGTTGCTATTTCCTACAGAGAGCATGTGTCTGCACACAGCCGCCACGGCAGCCGTCTTGCCTTTCCATCAAAGAACGTATGAGGAGTATTATAACTAATGCAGCAAACATTGCACTATAACTAACATTGCTTCTTTTATAGTGCTCCTTTGTCCCCCACACCCCACCCCCCACGTCACCATGATGTTGCAAATATTAGAATGACACATCAGGCACGTATTTACAGTAAATTCTTGCAGATTTACTGTAAATACGTGTGGATTGTGTTTACTGATAACACAAGTCAAAATGGTCCCCTGGCAAAACAAGGCGTGGTCAGGTCTGACTGCTGAGGCAGTGGCTGTTTGGGCGTGAGCGTTTCTACAATGGGAACAAGAAAAGGTGTCATAATGTACACCAAATATTTGCAGATCAAAGGGCGAGTGCTACCTCCATATGGTATCAGCAGATCTGAACCTATCAAGGCAGGAGTAAGGTCCCTTTAGGCTGACCAGAAAAGGACCGGCTCATTTTTGACCTGGAAGCAAAACATCATGGTAGCTTCGCTGGTGTCTGTCCTAACCCTGGCCCTGCTGATCTCTGCGACAGGTAAGAAGCCGGGTCATTCACATCTCTGTGGCACGGGGGGTGGGGTGGGGGTGGGAGGTGGGGGGGGATCATCATAGGTCATTGCCCTGATTCCCACTGGCATCATTTGAAGCAGTTTGCTTCTTCCCATCCGGCAGTTTGTGGAGTTGAATTGTGAACTGCGATTGCATTCTGACATATTTCGCTTAAAACATGGACGCAATTTGTCAATTTCTACACCGTGCGGTAAAACCCGGGTCGAATTTGACTCAACAGATTGCATGTTATTGTTTTTTGCTTTTGTTTTTGTTTTTCTCTCGCCAGATTTTGTCTGTGGCCAGGAGATACATGCTTCTAAGGACCCCTTACCTGTCGGCAGCAATGTCACGCTGAGTGTGTCCAACCACACCACAATCACTGTGGGGCTCTGGCAGAAGAACGGCAATACTATTGTACTTATCTATCCAGGAGGTTTTAAAATAAGTGATGAGTGGAAAGACAGGGCTACATTTAACCCCAATTCCTCGGCGTTGACCATAAGATCGCTGCAACTAGCAGACTCTGGATTGTATGCACTACAGTCATTGGAACCAGTTTTTCGTTCTCAGATAACATTGTCAGTCCAAGGTAAGTGACTCAAGACTCCCCCCTCCCCACACCCCCCCCTCTCTTCCTTTCATTCTTTCTGACTTGGTCATTTACTCATTTACCGCTTTGTGCAGTCAGTGCATACAAAACTTGCTATTGGTACATACTTACATGCAAGCGCACACACACACACACACATGCAACAACAGCCTTCTCTACCTCTATCTCTGCCTCTTTCCTCTATCTCTGCCTCTTACCTCTATCTCTACCTCTATCTCTGCCTCTTTCCTCTATCTCTTCCTCTTACCTCTATCTCTTCCTCTTACCTCTGCCTCTTTCCTCTATCTCTCCCTCTTTCCTCTATCTCTGCCTCTTTCCTCTATCTCTTCCTCTTACCTCTATCTCTTCCTCTTACCTCTATCTCTTCCTCTTACCTCTGCCTCTTTCCTCTATCTCTGCCTCTTACCTCTATCTCTTCCTCTTACCTCTGCCTCTTTCCTCTATCTCTGCCTCTTACCTCTCCCTCTTTCCTCTATCTCTGCCTCTTACCTCTATCTCTGCCTCTTACCTCTATCTCTGCCTCTTACCTCTCCCTCTTTCCTCTATCTCTTCCTCTTACATCTATCTCTTCCTCTTACCTCTATCTCTTCCTCTTACCTCTGCCTCTTTCCTCTATCTCTCCCTCTTTCCTCTATCTCTCCCTCTTTCCTCTATCTCTGCCTCTTACCTCTATCTCTGCCTCTTACCTCTCCCTCTTTCCTCTATCTCTTCCTCTTACCTCTATCTCTTCCTCTTACCTCTATATCTTCCTCTTACCTCTATCTCTTCCTCTTACCTCTGCCTCTTTCCTCTATCTCTCCCTCTTTCCTCTATCTCTCCCTCTTTCCTCTATCTCTGCCTCTTACCTCTGCCTCTTTCCTCTATCTCTGCCTCTTACCTCTCCCTCTTTCCTCTATCTCTGCCTCTTACCTCTATCTCTTCCTCTTACCTCTGCCTCTTTCCTCTTACCTCTGCCTCTTTCCTCTATCTCTGCCTCTTACCTCTCCCTCTTTCCTCTATCTCTCCCTCTTTCCTCTATCTCTGCCTCTTACCTCTATCTCTGCCTCTTACCTCTCCCTCTTTCCTCTATCTCTTCCTCTTACCTCTATCTCTTCCTCTTACCTCTATCTCTGCCTCTTTCCTCTATCTCTGCCTCTTACCTCTATCTCTGCCTCTTACCTCTATCTCTTCCTCTTACCTCTGCCTCTTTCCTCTATCTCTCCCTCTTTCCTCTATCTCTGCCTCTTACCTCTATCTCTTCCTCTTACCTCTATCTCTCCCTCTTACCTCTATCTCTGCCTCTTTCCTCTATCTCTGCCTCTTTCCTCTATCTCTGCCTCTTACCTCTCCCTCTTTCCTCTATCTCTTCCTCTTACCTCTGCCTCTTTCCTCTATCTCTGCCTCTTACCTCTCCCTCTTTCCTCTATCTCTCCCTCTTTCCTCTATCTTTGCCTCTTACCTCTATCTCTGCCTCTTACCTCTCCCTCTTTCCTCTATCTCTTCCTCTTACCTCTATCTCTTCCTCTTACCTCTATCTCTGCCTCTTTCCTCTATCTCTGCCTCTTACCTCTATCTCTGCCTCTTACCTCTATCTCTTCCTCTTACCTCTGCCTCTTTCCTCTATCTCTTCCTCTTTCCTCTATCTCTGCCTCTTACCTCTATCTCTTCCTCTTACCTCTATCTCTTCCTCTTACCTCTGCCTCTTTCCTCTATCTCTCCCTCTTTCCTCTATCTCTGCCTCTTACCTCTATCTCTTCCTCTTACCTCTGCCTCTTTCCTCTATCTCTGCCTCTTACCTCTCCCTCTTTCCTCTATCTCTGCCTCTTACCTCTATCTCTTCCTCTTAGCTCTGCCTCTTTCCTCTTACCTCTCCCTCTTTCCTCTATCTCTCCCTCTTTCCTCTATCTCTGCCTCTTACCTCTATCTCTGCCTCTTACCTCTCCCTCTTTCCTCTATCTCTTCCTCTTACCTCTATCTCTTCCTCTTACCTCTATCTCTGCCTCTTACCTCTCCCTCTTTCCTCTATCTCTGCCTCTTACCTCTATCTCTCCCTCTTTCCTCTCCCTTTCCTCTATCTCTCCCTCTTACCTCTCCCTCTTTCCTCTATCTGCCTCTTACCTCCGCCTCTTACCTCTATCTCTCCCTCTTTCCTCTATCTCTGCCTCTTACCTCTCACCTCTGTCTCTTTCCTCTATCTCTGCCTCTTACCTGTCTCCTTCCTCTATCTCTTCCTCTTTCCTCTATCTCTTCCTCTTACCTCTATCTCTTCCTCTTACCTCTCCCTCTTTCCTCTATCCCTGCCTCTTACCTCTCCCTCTTTCCTCTATCCCTGCCTCTTACCTCTCCCTCTTTCCTCTATCTCTTCCTCTTACCTCTCCCTCTTTCCTCTATCCCTGCCTCTTACCTCTGTCTCTTTCCTCTATCTCTGCCTCTTACCTCTCCCTCTTTCCTCTATCTCTGCCTCTTACCTCTGCCTCTTACCTCTATCTCTGCCTCTTACCTCTGCCTCTTACCTCTATCTCTGCCTCTTACCTCTATCTCTTTCCTCTATCCCTGCCTCTTACCTCTCCCTCTTTCCTCTATCCCTGCCTCTTACCTTTCCCTCTTTCCTCTATCTCTTCCTCTTACCTCTCCCTCTTTCCTCTATCTCTGCCTCTTACCTCTTCCTCTTACCTCTATCTCTTCCTCTTACCTCTCCCTCTTTCCTCTATCCCTGCCTCTTACCTCTCCCTCTTTCCTCTATCCCTGCCTCTTACCTCTCCCTCTTTCCTCTATCTCTTCCTCTTACCTTTCCCTCTTTCCTCTATCCCTGCCTCTTACCTCTCCCTCTTTCCTCTATCTCTTCCTCTTACCTCTCCCTCTTTCCTCTATCCCTGCCTCTTACCTCTGTCTCTTTCCTCTATCTCTGCCTCTTACCTCTCCCTCTTTCCTCTATCTCTGCCTCTTACCTCTGCCTCTTACCTCTATCTCTGCCTCTTACCTCTGCCTCTTACCTCTATCTCTGCCTCTTACCTCTATCTCTTTCCTCTATCCCTGCCTCTTACCTCTCCCTCTTTCCTCTATCCCTGCCTCTTACCTCTCCCTCTTTCCTCTATCTCTTCCTCTTACCTCTCCCTCTTTCCTCTATCTCTGCCTCTTACCTCTTCCTCTTACCTCTATCTCTTCCTCTTACCTCTCCCTCTTTCCTCTATCCCTGCCTCTTACCTCTCCCTCTTTCCTCTATCCCTGCCTCTTACCTCTCCCTCTTTCCTCTATCTCTTCCTCTTACCTCTCCCTCTTTCCTCTATCCCTGCCTCTTACCTCTGTCTCTTTCCTCTATCTCTGCCTCTTACCTCTATCTCTGCCTCTTACCTCTGTCTCTTTCCTCTATCTCTGCTTCTTTGTCTCTCTGTATCAATCATTTCTTCTTCTTTGCTCGTGTAATGTACACTAACATTTAAAAGCAATGGAAAAGCTAACACCCATGTATCCCTATATCCACTGATGCTTTTGCAAAATGTGACTTTCGTTTATAAAAATACCTGGATAAGAACAAGGTAGGGTGTGATGCAACAGTTCTATTCTTTGTTGAAAGATGACCATTACCCCTTTTTGCCATTGTTCATTTGACCTTTTGGACATTACTAAGGATCATCTGATGAAGTTGTTCTTTTTAAAGCACTTTGACGATTACCATTACTATTATTATTATTATTATTTTTGTTGTTATTGTTATTATTGTTATCTTTTGTCTAGCACCTGCTATTAAGCAAGAACCCCACATTTCACCAGTTCAGTTAAGCAAAACAATGTGATTAATTCTCTCCCTCGCTCACAGAGCCCATTTCAAATGTGAGCCTGCGGGCCAACGCAACCAGCCTGGTGGAGTCCAATGACACGGCAGTTCTCACCTGCTCTGTGGCTCAAGGCTCCTCCCTCTCCTACCAGTGGCTGAACGGCAGCTCTGAGGTCACAGCTGGTGGGGCCATCCTCATTAGCGATGGAGGCAGGACTCTCACTATAGTCAATGTGACCCGCTACGACAAGGGACCGTTCAAGTGCAACGTATCCAATGACATCAGCGCCGACGTCAGTCAGCCTGTTTATCTCAACATCAGCTGTGAGTTTGCTCTGAAAAGCCACCGGGCTCAGATATTCACGATGAGCTATTGGACCTCTTGAACCTGCCATCCGACTCGAATCTGACAGACGTGGATGGCTAACATCAGTTTTAGAGTGACAGCAATCCTTAAAATGATTTTGTGTGTGTGTGTGTGTGTGTGTGTGTGTGTGTGTGTGTGTGTGTGTGTGTGTGTGTGTGTGTGTGTGTGTGTGTGTGTGTTTAAACACAGTTTGTAATGACAATCTGCAGGTGCAGTACTTCATTCCAGCCTACCAATTCATTTATGAAATGATCATTGTTAGAGATATTAACACGCCGTTTTTCCTCGTTCCTCGGCAGATGGCCCGGTAGATCCGACAGTGATGGTCAGCCCTATGAAGGCTGCCTATAAAACTGGATCTGACATCACACTAAATTGTTCCGCTGAGTCCAGTCCACCGGCGAAAGTCAGTTGGCTCTTTGATGGGCAGTACCTCAACCAGTTTGGCTCCCCACTTCAGCTGGAGAGGGTCAAAGAAAACCAGACAGGGAGTTACAAATGTCTCCTTTACAATGACGTCACAAACAAGTTCAGCAGCGTCAGCGCAGTGATCAGGATTGTGGGTAAGGGCTGGCTATATTATAGAAGATGACTTATTCTCCCTGACATACAAGCTGTTCATTGACTTTGGAACTTCTTTCACCTTTGTTAGAGGTTATGTCCTGTTAATTATGCTTATAAATAGTATAGCTGAAGCAGCATGTGTGAGATAAACCCAGATGTTCTCTGCTTTTTCCATCTTCAGAACCGATATCTGAGGTTGTGGTGAATGTTATCGGTGGACTACCAATACAGGATAAGTCGTTTACTTTGAGCTGTAATGCAACTGGGCCTGTGGACTACATCCGCTGGTGGATGAATGGACAAATCATCTCTGCCAACAATGTTACAGTCCTCGACAACACAACCTTGACCCTCAATGGAATCCAGCAGTCAGATAGTGGAGATTATCAATGTGAGGCTTTTAATGCCGTGAGCAACAAGACCAGTAGTCGATACAAAGTTCTGGTTAACTGTAAGTAGAAATAATGACCCTGTCCGTCTGTCTGTCTGTCTGTCTGTCTGTCTGTCTATCTAAATGTATTAACATATGAATCAGTCTCTCTCTGTCTGTCTGTCCACCCATGTATCTGTCTGTCGGTCTATATATTTGTCTTTGTATCCAAATGGTATGTGTATATAGTATGTCTCTGTGTACCGATACGTATCTATGTATCAATACTTGTTTGCCTATATACTCTCAACCTTTTTCGGGTGGTGTGTGTCTTCCTCAAGCTCGGGTCCTCTACCAGAGGTCTGGGACTTTGAGGGTTCTGTGCAGTATCTTAGCTGTCCCCAGGACCACGTTCTTCTGGACAGAGACCTCAGATGTTGTTCCTGGACTCTGCATCTGCTGGAGCCACTCTCCCAGTTTGGAAGGCACAGCCTCTAGTGCTCCTATTACTACTGGGACTACTGTAGATTTCACCTTCCACATCCGATCTAGTTCTTCCCTCAGCCCTTGGTATTTCTCTAGCTTCTCATGCTCTTTCTTCCTGATGCTGCCATCGCTCGGGATTGCTACATCAATCACTAATGCTGTCTTCTGTTCCTTGTTGACCACCACAATATCTGGTTGGTTAGCCAGCAGCTGGATAGCTCAGTTGGTAAGAACGTCAGCTTTCGATGCCGGAGATTGGGGGTTCAAACCCTGGTTGACTTAGACTCCTAATGCTAAACAAGCCAGCTATGATATGGACTAAAGCTTGGATGTGAGTGAGTAACATGAATCAAGTCCTACCGGCTCGGACGTCACCCGGGTCAACAAGGTCCACGTCAGATGTTGGGAAACCAGGGCAACCTGATGAGAAAAGGGCTACTGGAACAAGACATTCATTTATGGACAAGGACAAGAACCTGGAATTGATGGAATATATACATAAACATAACCAATAAATTAAAAAAAAACTATTTACCGTACATTGTTTAATGTTCAAAGATGGGTCGGCGAGACCAGTAATCATGGGATCGTCCCTATCCCTGACAGGACCACATGTGACCTTCAACTTCCTCACAGCCTCCCAGTCAGTTCAGCTGGTTCTTTAACGGTTTACTGGTAGCCAACACTTCAGTGTAACTGATGAGCCTTCTGACCTTAAGCACGAGCGGGCGGTATATCTGCATGGCATATAACACCATCACGGGTCAAAACAACACCGCATACAAGATGCTCACCATTTTGTACTGCATGGCGGGACGGTTTCTGTCTCAATGAATTTACCAAGTACTGTTCTGCCGACGAGATTATAGAGTATAGATTATTGACTACTGCAAACTGTTCTCTTCTCTCACGTCTTTTCTCTCTCTCTCCGAATGATGTCTTCTCCTGTGTGTGTGAATGGTGTGATGTGAGTCTCCCCTGTGTGCATGTGTAGTCTGTCCTCCTGTCAGGTCTACATAGTGATGGTGGTCGTGCGGCTCAGGTCCTGGGCTGTTCCGGTGGCATCTGGACACTGCTTGGCATCCTCCTCATCAAATTCTTCATATATCTTATAATTCTATTGTATTTCTGTTATCCCCTTTCAATGTTGTATTCTGTAAATTGTGTAGACATAACATCCATTGCACGTCTGTCCATTTTAGGAGAGAGATCTGTTGCCCTCCCGGAGGTTTCCTCCTATTTTTTCTCCCTGTGTAAGATTTTTTTTTTTTTAGGGAGTCATTCCTTATCCAAAGCGAGGGTCTAAGGACAGTGTTGCTGTAAAGCCCACTGAGGCAAATTTGGAATGTGTGCTATTGGGCTCTACAAATAAAACTGACTTGACTTGACTACCAAACATTAGGGTGACCTTATGCTACTGTTAGCAACTTACAGATCATTTTACACTACACATACGAAATGTACAAAACTGGGATTTGACTCAACACCATTCACGCACAGCATCAACAAAAGTGGCTTGAAAGTAGGGTGAATGTGTTTTCTTTGAGGGCGATCTTACATGTAAGCTAACCTCTGTGTGTTTAGATGGGCCGGAGAAGCCCACTGTTACAGGACCAGACCAAGTAATAGCGGGACACAGAGCCACTTTCAACTGTTCAGCATCCTCATATCCTCCCAGTGTCTACAGCTGGTTCTTTGATGGTTTCCTGTTGGCCAATACTCCAGAGTATGTAACAAGACCTCTTTACTCAAATATGAGTGGGAAGTATATCTGCATGGCCTACAACAACATCACTGGCCGTAACAGCTCAGCCTACAAGATGCTCACTGTAGTTGGTATGTTCCACCTTCTTTCTATCCATCCATCCATCCATCTATCTATCCATCTATCTATCTATCTATCTATCTATCTATCTATCTATCTATCTATCTATCTATCTATCTATCTATCTATCTATCTATCTATCTATCTATCTATCTATCTATCTATCTATCTATCTATCTATCTATCTATCTATCTATCTATCTATCTATCTATCTATCTATCTATCTATCTATCTATCTATCTATCTATCTATCTATCTATCTATCTATCTATCTATCTATCTATCTATCTATCTATCTATCTATCTATCTATCTATCTATCTATCTATCTATCTATCTATCTATCTATCTATCTATCTATCTATCTATCTATCTATCTATCTATCTATCTATCTATCTATCTATCTATCTATCTATCTATCTATCTATCTATCTATCTATCTATCTATCTATCTGCCTGCCTGCCTGCCTGCCTGCCTGCCTGTCTATCTATCGTAACTTTTTTCCCCCTCTGTCTTACAGAACCAATAGTAAATGTACAGGTAGAAGTGGCTTTGAAACCCGCCATAGACGGTCACTCTTACATGCTTCACTGTAACGTGACCGGAACTGCTGACTATGTTTACTGGATGAAAGATGGCGGGCTGCTCCACGTCAACAAAAGAATCGCCCTGTCTTGGGATAACAAGACGGTCACCTTCAACCCAGTGGAAAATACTGATAGCGGAGACTACCAGTGCATGGCTGTTAATATTGCGAGCAACATGACCAGCCACTCCTACAATCTTCTTGTTAACTGTACGTATAACTCTTTATGTGCTTAAGTCTCAAGTCAAAATCCCCACCATCGTGACGTAATGTGTGCTTTGTGGTGCATATCCTTGGCTGCAAGATTATGACCTTGTCTTATTGTGGTGATTGGCTAAGGACACAGTCTTTCGTGTTATTACAGTTGGACCAGAGGGCGCGCACGTGTTTGGACCATCTGTCGCTGAGACAGGAACGCATGCGAACTTCAGCTGCGTTGCCCCCTCTGTTCCTCCCAGTTACATCAGCTGGTTCTTCAACGAGACCATAGTGGCCAATACCTCAATGTTCATAACGGACGCTCTGGCCCTAAACATGAGCGGAGTATACACCTGCATGGCCTATAATAACGTGACGCAGAAAAACAGCACAAACACCACGACACTCACAGTCATCGGTAAGGCACGTTTGCGTGACTGTTTCACCACCTTCGTTGTTGCTTTCAGATTTCTTCCCACCAAGCAAAGATAGTGGTGTGATGCTAAAGGAAAACTCTGGCATTTTCTCAACCTAAGCCCTATTTCGAGCAAACTCGTGTCAGCCGACTGCTGTGCACCAAGCTGCAATGTAATCCGTCGGGGCAATAGCGCTCACCAAATTACGTCCACCCAAAGAGCTCCTTCGTGGCGCTAGCAGACTTGAGAGGAGTTAGCCAGTAACCCCATTCAAACAGGACTGGTTTCTCTAAGGGAGGTCAGGTAGTAAAATGTATCATGGTGCGCTATTCAGTCATTTTAATTCAGTCCGGATGGGTCATGTCAGTGTTTTTACCTTCTACCCAAGTAATAATTCCAGCCACAAATACCTACTGTTTTTCAGTGAACTCAAAGGTGCTCTGGTAATTTTAGTCCCATCTGGATAGACACCAATAACATGAATGCAAATTTCAAGATATTAATCGATGCAGTGATGCACTTTGTGCAGTCAAACATTGTGCAGGCAGAGGGGCACAAACTCACATCCCCGCTCCCAAATGCACTCCCACACTTTGGGGTTATGATGTTTCCCAGTTGGCTTTGAAATCGTCCCACACTCCAAATAGATCTGAGGGAAAGGGTTTATTTTCTTGTCCAATGTCTTGTTTTTGCTTTTTTTGGATTCTGCGTTGGCTTTTAGATTGCGATTGATGTGTGATGTCCGGATCCCGGTATGTCCGACAGTTATCTTCCTCTGACTGTCCATTTAGAGGTCAACTGGATTGATGACTTGAATTAGTGAGGATTAATGAAAATACTGAATTACCTATGATTCCCTGTGAAATCCCTTCCGATTGGGGCTTTAGCCACAATATCTAGTTGATACAATCCATTTCTAATCCGGACCATCTCGCTCTTTAATCCCGTGAAGAGTAAGTAGGTGCAGGAAGAGAGCAATGGAAGCATTAGTAAGAAATTTCAAAAAAGTTCCATCACTTTGCTGGCTGACTTCACCATGATTGTCTTTTCACAATGGAAGCTGTCTTAACACACTTCTCATAACATTCCCTGAGTCAGTTGCTGCCCAAAGAGAGCTCTTTTAGTGGATGTTATTTGGCAAGTAAGTGCCATTGCGCCGAAGGGTTACATGACAGGTTAGTGCAGTCGTTGGTTGTCGCTAGCTTGCTCAATGCTGAATCAATTAAAAAAATTCTGCAACCCATCGCTCTGTTTGACTCCTAACAATGACTCCTAGTACAACCTATTGAACTAGCTAGATCTCAATCATGATGCACATATCTTGTATATTTGTAACTGTACTTTGCTCCTTCCTTCAGAGGCCATAGAGTCGGTGATGGTCAAACCCAACTCAATTCCAATAGATTCCAAAAACCTGACTCTGGCCTGTGAGGTTACCGGGCCCTATCACTCTGTCTACTGGATGAAAAACAACACGAAGCTTGACTTGAACTGCTCCACCCCCGACTCAAACATGTGGCACAACTTTGGAAGCAACTTGCTACACTTCAGTCCAGTGACAGTTCATGACAATGGGAACTATCAGTGTGTTGCTACCAACCTCGTCGGTCCTCATAAAAGCCCCGAGTACAAGCTGCTGGTGAACTGTGGGTGTTTGAAGACATGCTCAGTCAATGCTCTATAATAAATTAAGTGCAATGACATTTACCATTTCACTGTTCACTGTCTTGACTGATCTTGTCTCTGCAGATGGTCCGGTGACTATGAGTATCGTTGGACCTCATTCGGTGGCGCTGGGCTCTGCGGTCACTGTATCGCTGAATTGCTCTGCTGACTCTCAGCCGACTAGCAACTACCAGTGGTTCTTCAACTACAAGCCATCCGTGATAGAAAACGGGCCGGTTGTGACTATAAAGGTCTCTAAACAGAACATGGGGAACTACACATGCGAGGCCACCAATCCCTTGACCAAACACACAATGACCCAAACCAGCGCACTCATTATCACAGGTGAGTGAGTTGTTTTGACTCTCATGTGGTCACTCAGATATCCCCAGTGTTCATTCAGTACCGATGTACTCAGTTGGCACGACAGTTATACCACCTGTTACATGAAGTATGAAGCACAAGTTACAGGTGCTTAATGTCTAAACATTTGATGACCACCAGCCCAAAGTGCTTTAATCCGTTCAAACAACAAAATTTGTCACTTTATTGCATTCCTCAGTATTTGAGACACATATTGACCATTTTAAGTCTCTAAAATCATAATGCTTTGTGCGGGCATGGGATAACTAATTCTCGGAATAACCTGTAGAGATCGCTAAATTGGTATTGTACATTGGCATTGGTGACACTAGCCCCTCATAAACTGTACAGCAATGGAATGCTGTTAGCTGATCACCAGCTTCGTTAAAGTAGCCTACTTATTTCCCTGCAGTATTCAAAATATGCTCGTAAGCCATGAGCACTTAACAGTTCTGTCCTTTGGATAGAATTTGCTTATAAAAGCAAACACTTGGAGGCGGCACATTGGCGCCTCACAACAAGAAGGTCCTGGGTTCGAGCCCCGGGGTAGTCCAGCCTTGGGGGTCGTCCCGGGTCATCCTCTGTGTGGAGTTTGCATGTTCTCCCCGTGTCTGCGTGGGTTTCCTCCGGGTACTCCGGTTTCCTCCCACAGTCCAAAGACACATAGGTCAGGTGAATCGGCCGTACTAAATTGTCCCAAGGTGTGAATGTGTGTGTTAGCCCTGTGATGGACTGGTGGCCTGTCCAGGGTGTCTCCACGCCTGCCGCTCAATGACTGTTGGGATAGGCTCCGGCATCCCCGCGACCCTGAGCAGGATAAACGGTTTGGATAATGGATGGATGAATGGATTGCTAAATTTTACCTGAGCAGTCATGTTATCATATTGGTGCCACAATCTTCAACTGGTGGACATTTCATTTTGCACTGGCTTCATTTCCTCCTACTCAGTACAATTTTCTTTTCATACCTGATTTCTCCCCCCCCCCCCCCCCACTTGTCTCTCCCTCTCAGGCTATGCATCTGCCCTCCCAGTCCAGACGCGAGGTGGTTTAATGCTGATTGCTCTACTTGCCCTGTTCTTCCCTGTGGTCAGCTCTTGCTCCCTCTACTGACTTTCTCAGTGATCTAAATAAAGGGGTAGGTATACTGAGTGCAGTTACATACTCTGTTTTTGCTAGGACATAGCTAATTATCAGCGCTTATTGGTTGCTATGAAGGAAACCTAGAATGGATGGCCAACCTTTGGGATGGCCAAATTTAAGTGGAGCTTTTTTTTTCTGTATAAATTATTTCATGATCACCACGTTGCGTTTTACCAGATTTATCTTTAAGATGCAGCACAGCGCATTAGTTTCCTGCCTGAAAGTACAAAGGAAACAAAAAAATTCTTCTAATGATTGCACTGAGAATTTTCTATGCATTCCTTTATTCAATCTTATTATTGTTGTTATTGTTGTTGTGTTTGTTATACCTTTGAGTCCATTTTGTAAAGTATTGTGTGTTGTTTCTTTAATTTTACCGGTGAAATGACGTAAATAAATTCTGAGAATACCTTAGTACCTCAAGGCCTCTGGTGTCTGTTCAAGGCTTGCACCTTATATCAGCGGTAGTTATGCATTACTGTTTCGCATGTGAAGGGGCATCCTGATCTACTACTACTACTACTACTACTTTCGGCTGCTCCCATTAGAGGTCGCCACAGCGGATCATCCGTTTCCATCTGTTCCTGTCCTCTGCATCTTCCTCAGTCACACCCGCCACCTGCATGTCCTCTCTCACCACAGCCATAAACCTCCTCTTTGGCCTTCCTCTTCTCCTCTACCCTGGCAGCTCCATATTCAGCATCCCTCTCCCAATATACCCAGCATCTCTCCTCCACACGTGTCGAAACCATCTCAATCTTGCCTCTCTTGCTTTGTCTCCAAACCGTCCAACCTGAGCTATCCCTCTAATATACTCCTTCCTAATCCTGTCCTTCTTCATCACTCTCAATGAAAATCTTAGCATTTTCAACTCTGCCACCTCCAGCTCCGTTTCCTGTCTTTTCGTCAGTGCCACTGTCTCCAAACCATATAACATAGCTGGTCTCACTACCATCTTGTAAACCTTCCCTCTAACTCTTGCTGGTACCCTTCTGTTGCAAATCACTTCTGACGCTCTTCTCCGCCCACTCCACCCTGCCTGCACTCTCTTCTTCGCCTCTCTTCTGCACTCCCCATTACTTTGGACAGTTGACCCCATGTATTTAAACTCATATGCCTTCGTCACCTCTACTTGCATCCTCACCATTCCACTGTCCTCCCTCTCATTGATGCATATGAAGGGGCATCCTGATATTAAGCACAAATTCAAAACCCCCTGTTTCTTAAAATGAGTTAGTGACTGTCTGTTTTTTATTGAGACTGTATCGAGGTATACAAAAAAGGGGGAAGCTCTACAAGCAGAAAATGCGACACAATCATTACAATATGAATACATCGATGAAATATCACTGATAATAATGGGTTTGATACTGTAAGGTGGCTATTGAAATGGAGATTTTGGGTCTATTCAGATGGGAAGACATGGGTAGTTTCTATTTTTGACATCCTTCTTCCATCCAGAAAACCTGTGGCATGTTTTCTAGCTTTTCTCCCCAGGCAAATTGTGGCCACTTCAGTATTACTTCGGACAGATGCCACTGATTAAAGGAGATTTAAAAAAAACAAAACAGATTAAGGCCAACCTAATCAGAATCAGAATACTTTATTCATCCCCGAGGGGAAAGTGGGTTCTATTACAGACAGTCATGCTATTCTGCCACCCTTATATGCCCTGCATAAGCTGGCAGTCTTAAGTTAGAACAAGCCAGCATTTCTTGTGTTCTTTTGAGGAGGTCGATGGCAGCTGCAGCGGCAGCTAATGACTTTAAGCCATCGTCAACATAGAAATCTCTTTCCACAAATTCTCAGGCATCTGCTTCATACTCTGCCTCACCCTCTCTTGCCGCTTGTTTGAGACCATAAATCGCAACAGCAGGAGAGGGCCTGTTGCCAAAAATATGAACTGTCATCCTAAACTCTATGACATTCTTGCTTTCGTCATTATCCTGATACCAGAAGAATCGCAGGAAGTTTCTGTCCTGTGGTCAGACAACAAAGCAGCGGAACATCTGCTGTATGTCTGTAGTAATAGCCACTGCTTCTTTCCTGAAGCGCATGAGCACTCCAAGGGGGCTGTTGTTGAGGTCGGGATTGGTCAGGAGCGCATCATTGAGAGACACGCCGTCATACGGACAGCTTGAATCAAAGACCACCCTGATCTGGCCTGGCTTTGTTGGGTGGTAGACCCTGAACAGCGGTAAATACCAGCATTCCTCATGCTTCACGAGTGGAGGAGCCACTTCGGCATGGCCTTGCTCCAGTATCTTATCCATAAAGCCAAAGAACTGTGGCTGTCCAACGTGCAAACATCAAAGAATTCTGGTCTCACCAAGGAACGATTACTCTGGTCATCAACGACAGGATACACTTTGATTGCCTTATCTTGCTGAGTCGGAAACACTTTGACGAAACAGATCGTTGAGCAGGTTTTACCACTCAGATTACCTCCACAGACTCCAGTGCAATTGGCTGACACATCTTCTTTGGAAATATCACTCCTCTCCCCGCCATGATCTTCAGTAGGGGTGAGGGCGTTTATAGACTTGGGTGCAGGCCCTAGGTGTAGAGCAGAGTGATGCCTCTCACTGCCGTACTCATTACACTTTACAGACCTTTCGCAATTCCTCGTTAGATGTGTGGTTAATGCTATGCATTTAAAGCAAATGCCATTCTGCTTTAGAAAGGCTTTCCCGTCTTCCAGAGACTTTTCCCTGAACCCTCTGCATTTGTGTAAAGAGTGTGGCTTCTTATGAATTGGACACAGCTTTGCTGGATCAATGTTAGCTTTTTGCATGTCTTCGTCTGATGTTTTATTCAGAGAGATGTCTGTCTTGTGGACTGAGATAGATGTTCTGTTCGCGTTTCTAGGGTGTTCTAGTTTTGTGTGGTCTGCATGGAGAGGGAGAATGAAACTAGGGTCATTGCGCATCTTTGCTTGATCTGATATGAAATCAACAAGGACATAAAATGGAGGAAAGGAGACCCCATGCTGCTTTTTGGACATGTAGCCTAGCATCAGCCATCTCTCTTGTAGATTAAAGGGCAGTTTTTGAACTATGCTGGTTATGCCCCAGGCTGTATCTAAATAGGCAAGACCAGAAAGCACTCCCTCTGATTTTGCTGCTTGAAGCTCCAGCAACAGGTCTCCCAGTTCTCTCAGTTTCTTCCAGTCTTTGTTTGAAATCTTTGGGAAGCTGTCAACTCTTTTGAGTAATGCACTCTCAACAACCTCATGTACCCCAAAGCATTCATCAAGTCGCTGCCAAATCATTTGCAGTCCCTTTTCTGGGTTATAAACATGTACGGCTCTTATCCGTTTTGCTTGTTCTCTTGACTCCTGCACCTAACCACTTAACTAGGAGATCCATCTCTTCTTTAACGGAGGGGTCAAGGCCTATTGTGGTGTTCAAGAATGATGCTTTCCAGGCCCTATTAATTTTCTGGGCGATCATCAAACTGCAGTAGGCCTGTGGCAATAACTTTTCTACGTGCCATGAACCTAACAAGATCAGACATATTCTGATTGTCTCCATAGTGAGCCTGTGGGGTGCTATCAGGAAACTGGGCATGTGTTTTTGGTGAAGGTGGGTGTGGCTTGACCTGTGGGTAAGTCTGAGATTGTGGCACTGGGGTTAGGGCTGGAGGCTGCGCCACACCATTGTGGGGAGTATCTGCAGGTAAGTAACTATGATTCTCAGGTGGCCTGACATGGCTGAAATAAGCGTTGTGCCTCTGTTCTCTAGAGCCTGAATGTTTGTGATGGCCTGGAAGCATTTGCATCAGAGTAGATAACTTGTCTCTCTACGCTGGCTGCGTGTCCTCTAGGGAAATGTGTTTCAACATCATAGGTGGCCTTTGTAGATGGCCTGCTATGGGGAAAGCTACTGTCTGTGTCTAGGCCATGCATTTGGGATGGCACTGGTGGTGGCCTTGGCTCTTCTGATATCATTACTGGGTCTGCCTGAGTGTCAGTCCTTAGTCGGGTCTGCTCTTGAACATAGCCATTGGTTCGCTGAGCAGAATCATGAAGACTGAATCCTACATCACTTTTCAACTCACATTCCGATTCTTTGTCGCACACAAGGGCTGCTACCAATGCTCCGGCCTTTGCAACTGCTGCTGCTGCTGTTTTTTCAGCATTTAGGACATCAGCTTGTATATCTAAGCATACTTTCTCTGCATCCAAGTGTGCTTTTTGCATTTTAATCTGCATTTCCTTTTCTGCATATTTTACTTTAGCTTTGGCCTCTTCAGCCTCTGCAAAGGCTATGGCAGCCGCTGAGCTAGCAGAGGGGCCGCGAGAGTGTTTAGATGTTGCTGACCTGCCAGACCCAGTAATAAAGCGGTTTGGGGATCATGACTTCTGTCCTTCCATAATGTCGTGGAAGCCTGATTGTTAAGCTGGTGTTCTGTTGTAAGCCTCCTTCACTGTTCTATTGTGATGACACTGACCTGCTCTGCTGTATCTCAGCCCGTTAGGAAGCTGTCGTTTCACTATTCTGCCACCCCTATACGCCCTGCATAAGCTGGCAGATAGACAGCTCCTCCTCCAATCACCACGCTGAAGAGGGTGCTTAGTTCCGCTCCGTTTAATGGTTGACTGGAAGTAGGGTAAAACTACAAGAGATACAACACAAGTATACAAAGTTCAACACATCAACAAAAATGACTATGGAATGACATTTGAGTTTCAAGCGTGTTACTGCTATGCAATTTCTAGCACACACTTCATTACTGACCAACTAAGGTGAGTATTTTGGCTAAACTGATGACATCACATCCGGCTAGCTAGCGTTAGCATTCGCTAATAACAGCACATATGAACTCATACAACAAAATACGGACTATTACATCAAGCCAAACTCATGTGACTAACAAATGTGACTTAGACTTGTGTTAGGAAAACTAACATACCGACAGTGCATCCGGCAGCATGAAATGTAGAGGAATATCGATACCGTGAACAAAACGTCGCTAGGCTTTTACCAAGTTTTCTGTTGGCTAGCGCACTTCCTGTGTTATGACGTGGTGCCGGTGACGTCATCAGTGAACAGAAGACTTAGACGGTACACTGACTATACTGACAGCGCACGCGCTCTAGTAAGAAAAAAACTAAAAACTAACAAGATACAAGATAACAAGAAAATAGAAACAAGAAAAACAGAAACAAATAGAAATAAAAGATAAAATAAGAAACAGAAATAAGAAACAAAATATATCAGCAAGCAATGGTGCACAAAACACCCTAGCTACACTGCACTAGTGTAGCACAAAAGAGCACAAACAAAACCGACAAGGTGAAACAAGTCGAAGGGCCAGTAAAGGTTTGTAAAATAATTAACTAGTTTGAAAATATGTTTTTAACAATAGTTTTTCATCAAAAATTGAATCGACGTAAGACTGTATTGTATATTGAGATATACTGAACAGGGATCTCATTTTGCTTGGTTGGTTAGTTGGTGGGCCAGTAGGGGGCAGTCTTCCCTGTGGTCCTAATAAAAACAACAAAGATCAAATCCCAATGCCCCACAGTGCAGTAATGGGAACACTGCTGTAGAAGAGACGCCGTCCTCCGGTGAGGTGTTAAACCAACGTCCTGACTCACTGTAGTCATTAAAGATCCCACGGCACTTATCACAAAGAGTAGGGGGTCACCCGGTGTCCCGGCATAATTTCCAACTTGGCTCTCTCCACCTGGCCACCTATTCACCCCCCCCCCCCCGTGTAATTTGCTCTATTATAACTCCCTCTCCACCTCAAGCTGATGCGTGGTGAGCGTTCTGGTGCAAAATGGCTGCCGTGCATCACCCAGGTGGGTGCTACACATTGGTGGTGGTTGAAGTGAGTCACCCCCTTCAATGGGAAGCGCTTTGAGTGTCAAGATAAAGCGCTCTATACATGTAACCCATCCATCCATCGTCATCATTTGCTGTTATCATATTCAGCAGAGGTACGTGCCACGAAGGTCTCGTACCTTCAACGTGTGCGACTCACATTCTCCACACCTTGGCCAGCGTTTGTCCAAGCGAGGACAAGGGCAGCTTCCCAGATAGCAAAACCGCTGTGGCCCGGACCCGTCCCACACCCGACACTTTCATCCGGCCCGCATACCGCGTGGAATGATGGCACTTGGGCGGTCCGCTCCTGTCTGCCAGATCGGGGCCAGAACCGAGCCATAGCAATGCTGCATGTGCCACATATTTGCCAAAGGTGGCCCATATTTGTTTTGTGATATTTCGACCATATTCACCATTTACCACACGGGGCCACTTCAGGGTCACATCCAGATCACATGCTGCCCAGAGCACCGCATCTTTGCCACAAAAGGCCCACATTTGATTTGGCATATTTGGGCCATATTTGCTATTTTACATGTGGGCCACTTCAGGCTCACATCCATGTTGTCAGGGCTAGAAGAAGGTCATCAGTGCCGCATCGTTGCCTGAAGTGGCCTACATCCGGATGCTTTCTGGGTTGCATTCACCCTTTCTCTTGTCCTCTCTAAGTCACACGGCTATGCCAAGCCACAAAACTGAGAAGGGGATTCTGGCCCTCCAGTCAACGGCCCCTCTTCAGTAGTCTATATCTAGTTACTTTCCTTCATATTTTTAACTTACGCTACTTACGCAACACAAACCGAATCTATTTGCGCTTGCCAAATGTCCTAGAGAGTAACCGGGGCAAATGTGTGATCTTAGGCTATACAAATAAAACTGACGTGACTTGACTTAATGGGTGCACTGTTTCACACACCTCCGCAGAAACGCAGACTTGTCACGCGCTCTTGTGGTGCAGATCCGACGCTCCGTTTCCAGTGGCTCTCCGCTGGCAGAGGCTGCAACAGGAACATTTATGAAAGGAGAGAAAAAAACAAACGATAAAGGTACATTTGTAGAAGTCGGTGCAGGAGAGAAACAGTTCTGTGCAAAATCTCTTTTTCCAAGTTGTTAGATGTGATGTGCTCACATACCATTAGTGTGTGTGTTGATACTCCCGGGCTCTTTTTTTTTCCCTTGATTTGGAAACGCCTCGGCGAAAAAGGATAAATTTACAGTAGTGTGAAAATTACATTGAAGATGTCGCACACTGTATAATCTTGTTCTGAGAAGGCATGCAACACCTTGGCCAACGAGCGCCATTACTGCAATAATTGACCCGTGTTGCAGTGAGTCCACTGCAGTGTTATCCAAGAAAACGTCCTTAAAAATGTACAAAAATGTCCTAAGGCCCACTGAGGGAATGAGGCCATTTTTGCTGGGGCACTTTTACAAAGGTTTGGCTTGTTGACTCAAGTGTCTTAACAATGGGCCTTTTTGTGATTGCCATTGTTCTATCAAGCACAACTCTCCTCGCCCGCACCTGTCCGCTGGGTTTGGTTTTTTTTTGTGTGTGTGTGTGTGTGTATAACCTCCAGTGGAAAGTGTGATTCCTTGCCAAAACAACGGCTCACACTGTTGAGCAATGGCTTCTGGGCATGAGAGTTCGGGACCCACATGATACCGACCTACAAATGCATCGTGTACAGTGAGCATTCAAATGGCAACTTGTTCACTGACTTGCACATAGTGCAACTATTGATCACAAAGCCCCAGCGCCGGTTAACATCAACACAAAAGAGAGTCGAGCGTTCCCATTGCTCGCCCCAACCAAAGCACTGTTTTCCTGCAGGGTTCATCAGAACACCAAATTTGACGAGCAGTTTGCCCTTTGTCGTACTGTATTATGGCTCTTGAGTGTAATGGTAAATCACATTAGGTGAGGTTGACAACCTTGTTGTCAGTCACAGCTGAAGGATACTTGTGTGACTACCCTGCGTACACCAACTCATCTGATCGTTCCTCTACACGTGTGGTGAGACCAAGCTGGGAGAGGCCGGGGCCGTACGCACGATGGGAGACCTGTTCAACTCGCTATCAAGTTTCAGACCGAAACCACTATTTATCTGTGTTTATTTGTCAAGGCTTAAGTCAGCACTTGCAAATACCCGGAAACTACCGCCGTACTGTTGAGGCTGTGAAAGCAAAAAAAAAAAAAAACTCTACTGGTTTTGCCTGTGCACTGTTGGTTCACCGACCATTCAGAGCGATCCCGACTATATACTGCATCTTTGGCAATGAATGCTTGTCACTCGGTAGTACCCCAGTAATCTGATTTAACACCAGCAAGCAATAAGGTATGCCCCAGATCATCTTGCTTCCATGTTTAATGCATTATGACATGACAGAATCAGCCGTCCCTGAAGCAAAATTAAAAGTTCAGCGACATAATCCTCATCCCAAGAGATTTACAAGCAGTTTTACAATGAAGTGAAGCCTTTTAAAGGTGCCTAATAGGCCATTAGGTCTTATAGACTTAAGCACAAGCATATATATATATATACATACATATATATGCACCCATACACATACAACAGCTTAACAAGTCTACTCCAATACATTTATTACCGCGGCAGTGAAACAAAAGAATTCAAATCAAGATCCCTAACCTAAACATGAGTCACAAACTGTAATAGAAAATACGAGATAGGAGGACAGTGACAAAATAACATAATGCAATGTAACAATTTGGAAGTACAGAAGAAAGGTGCATTTTGTCGTCTCGTCAACTGTTTTAGGGCAAACAATATCAAACTTTTTGGTCATTTGAGTGCACATCCACAAAATGAGGCCAGATCAGGGCAAATAAAAGATGTCAAATAAATGTATTGAGAATAGGAAAGCGAACAGTTGGATATATCAATTTCCCTACTTATATATAAGTGAGGGCAGTTGTCATAGTTTCTTGGTAACACTTTACAATAAGGGATTAATGAACATTAGCTAATGAAGTAAGAAGCATTCCAACAGTTAATCAATACAATAATAAGTGTTAAGTAACTGTTAACAAATGTCTCTTATTATGATTTATTAAGTGTTTACAGGTACTATCGGTAAATGAACACCAATAGTAAATTACTAGACACATTAGTTAACTGTTAATTAACTGTCGTTAATGCTTATTACTGCATTAACTAATGTTTATTAATGTACCCTTATTGTAAATTGTGACCAGTTTCTTTAACCAGACCTATGTACTCTGGCATACAGTGCAGCACATTTAACTTGCAGTTGCAGCATAAACACAAAAGATGTTATGGTCCCATTAATAGCTGCAGTGGTCATAAACCCTGGCCATGGAGAGGACTTGCACAAACATTTCTTAAAAAATTCTTACCAGCTGATTTTAGCCATCATTTAAGGTCTTGATAATGTATTAACAGTGTAAGGCTCTCCAGAAACAGGGACAGAGACCACTGCAATAGTGTTAGTCTGTGAGCCGCTCAGTCTGTGGGTGGTTGGCTGTCCCTCAGTTCCCAGCTGGCTTCTCTAGCAGAGACTTAAGATGGGCATGTATGGGTTGGCACACATCCTGGTAGGCCTGAGGAGTCAGGTGGAGGTAATCGTACATGTCTTGGTGGGAGATGCTACCGTCAGAGTGGACAAAGCCCGAATCCACGTTGAGGAAAGAGGCATGGGGAAGAGACGACAATGCCTCCTCAACCAGCTGGTTGACCTGGGCATTCCGCTCCCGCAGGCGGTTGGGCAGCTTCCCCCTGGGCAGCAGTCCCTGGGGAATAGATGCACAGACACAGTGACCATCCTAAACTCTGGACATAAGGAGGGTGCGAAATGTGGGGCTGTGCTGTAAGTATTTGAATGCACTTTATGTCGGCACTTGCCTGTGCCGTGCACTGTACGTCCGTTACTACACTATAATGAATGTAAATTTCCCTTGGGACAAATAGAGTCATCTGGAATCTTGAAACAGCAGAGTCAGATGTTGAAATTGTCTGCTACCGTAGCACATTGTGCCCAGACTTTCATCGATAACTACTTCATTGTTACAAAAAACAAAGGCTCCTGTTCGCCGTCTTCGACAAACATCTTGTTGTCTTGTGGTCAAGACAAGATGTTTGCCTGATGACGACCTAATGATGTCAAAACATTGTCTAACAAATTCGTTTGCAAGTGAAGAAGACTGTGTGGGAGCCTTTTTGTGTTATTGTGATTGACTGATCGCCTTCTCTTACACACCTGTCTTCCTACTCAGGTGCGCAAAAAGCGCCACTGTTTATTATTCCAAAAACAGCATCGAAGTTACTGAACTTTCATGAGAGGACTACAGGAGGGATAACAAACCAGAACAAGGGTGTTGGCATGGGGCAGCTTGTTCTTGATGACTTGGACAATGGCCAGGATTCCTTCACAGATCTGTTCTGCAGTGTGACCATGATTATTAGTGCCTACCCACAGCACTACAACCTGAACAGAACAGAAAGAAAACTGAAATAAATAAGACGATCTCATTCATTTATAGTTTCAGTTGAGTGCTGTGGGGTTTTAAACCTTGCCGTCTTGAACAAACGGGGGTCAGTCGATTATCAAGATGTAACACACTTCAGTAACTTAAGATGATATAGGCCGGGTGATGTTCTCCGATTTTGGCATAAATCTACCTTCGGGCTGATGTTATCTAGCTCCCCATTACTCAGTCTCCATAGTACATGTTGTGTTGCGTCACCACCAATCCCAAAGTTGAGGGCGTGAAGAGGGGAAAACAGCTCCCGCCACACCTGCAGACAAAGCATGCCAACATCGTGCCATCAGTATGTTGCAGCCATGCGTAGTGTCTTCCAGAAATGTCAAGATGCCCGAAGCAATTCACAACGTCTTTGATTCTCCATGAGGAAATAACCATTCAGCCATTCGTAATTGAGCCCCCAAACATGCACACCCACACCCACACTCACACAACCACACCCACACACAAAACCTGAACTAAGAGTTACCTACACCAAACTGATGCATGAGCTGGACAAGGGAATCCCCAACAAATAGGACATCAGGCTCTTTGTCTTTACTATCAGACACGAAGCGGTTGTGCTAAAGAGAGAAAAATAATTAAAATATATATAGATATACACATTTCCATTACCAAATTTAAGGTGCATTTTTGGGGGGGGGGGGGGACATGTTGTTCTGCAAGCATCACCGTGCAGCATTACGCAGCGACTCCCAAGCGAGCCTAGATAACACAGCCCGACTTGGGACGTCAGCACAGCCAATTGAGTGACGTGCATTTTAACCGAGGCGGCCCAAGCGACACGGCGGGGCTTCCCGGAACAACGCTACCAAACACGCACCAACGACATCCAGCGTCCATCTCCTTGGGCGTCCTCGCACGGGGTGGGTGTGGCGGCGGGGTTGGAGTCTCCTGCACTCATCACTTGTCTGTGCTGAGGAAACAGGCTCGTTGGCGTATCTGCTGTCAGTACACAAACAAACAAACAAATAAACAAATAGGGTGGGGGTGGGTGGAGGGGGTCTCGAAAACAGCACAGTGGTAAACTGCTTATATGCTAAAATCAGCACGGGCGACCATAACAACCCGCGGAACCGCCGCACGGCAGCAGCGCGAGCTAGCGTGTCACGCGTAATTAGCGCAGACGGCGAGGCGATGTCATTAGCTCGCGGCACCGCGTGCACGTCAAACGACGCGACCCTCGCTACCGTCGCGAAACGAACGCGTCCGCACCGTCGGACGAAGCGTTAACGCGCCGCGAAAATACCTTGATTTGCGCGATGCTCCGATTCAGTTTCCGGAAGTAGAATTTCGCCACAGTCGAATCCACCCTCGGCCAGCGTGGGTGGGGGACACGTGTTCGTATTGCGCTTTCGGAGGCTGTTTTGGGGAACGGGTGGCGGCTGTCCGGCGCGTCAGTCGGCTTGGGAAGCGAGAAACGTCCGCGTAACGTCAAAAGCGTCCGCGTAGGCTTGTCAACGTTAAAATGTGTACTCGATCACAAACGCTCACCACCCCCCCGCCAGGCGGGAGTGGACTCGCCCGGCGTGCTGCGTTCGTGCGGGTGAAAGCTGCGGGGAACTAAACGCGTCGTCGTCCGCGCGTTGCCGAGCGACGCGGCGTTTAATTAGAAGCAGGAAACAACTGTAACTTTTTTGGGGGGGGGGCTGGGCGACGACCCGATACTGGGAAGATACAAAGTATCGACTACCGGCTTTGTCTTTTCAATCTGGTTGTGACACGTTCGAAGCCGTTTATTCCCCGCGCAGGCTCAATCGCCGCCCCCCCCCCGCCTCCTGTTAATCAAGGCGCACCTGGTGACGTCAACGTTACGCGCCTTGAGCAATAACCCGTTGGCGTGATTGTTGCGCAGGTGCGCCTTGGGCTGCGCACAGTAAAGGGCCTCTCTAAAATGCGCAGCTTTATCGCGCAGCGCAAAGCCGCGGGTGTCGCAAGCTTGGGGGGAGCGTGCAGGGATGTCCTCCAGAGCTGTTGCCCGTGAACTGGGCGTTCGTCTCTCCACCATAAGCCGTTGGCCAGTATACCCAACCGGCCTCACAACCGCAGACCAGCAGGTCCAGAAAGTAAAAGTCCAAACCGTGTATTTGCCCTACTCGTGCACCACACCAGCAGATTCTAGTCAACGCTCCTCAACTAGGTAGGGGAGACTAGTTCATGAAATCGGCTGGTTTAGTAACATGGTTGGAGCAAATACACGGTTTGCACATTTACTTTCTAGACCTGGTTTTTACACCTCTGGTTACACCACGCCGGCCCAGCACCCCCACACCGGGCATCTTCACCTGCAAGATGGTCTGAGACCAGCCACCCGGACGGCTGATGCAACGGTTGGTTTGCATAACCAGAGAATTTCTGCGCATGTTTTGGGGGCTCAATGGCTGAATAGTTATTTCCTCATGGAGAATCAAAGACGTTGTGAATTGCCTCGGACATCTTGACATTTCTGGAAGACACTACGCATGGCTGCAACATACTGATGGCACGATGTTGGCATGCTTTGTCTGCAGGTGTGGCGGGAGCTGTTTTCCCCTCCTCACGCCCTCAACTTTGGGATTGGTGGTGACGCAACACAACATGTGCTATGGAGACTGAGTAATGGGGAGCTAGATAACATCAGCCCGAAGGTAGATTTATGCCAAAATCGGAGAACATCACCCGGCCTATATCATCTTAAGTTGCTGAAGTGTGTTACATCTTGATAATCGACTGACCCCCGTTTGTTCAAGACGGCAAGGTTTAAAACCCACAGCACTCAAGTGAAACTATAAACGAATGGGATCGTCTTATTTACTTCAGTTTTCTTTCTGTTCTGTTCAGGTTGTAGTGCTGTGGGTAGGCACTAATAATCATGGTCACACTGCAGAACAGATCTGTGAAGGAATCCTGGCCATTGTCCAAGTCATCAAGAACAAGCTGCCCCATGCCAACACCCTTGTTCTGGTTTGTTATCCCTCCTGTAGTCCTCTCATGAAATTTCAGTAACTTCGATGCTGTTTTTGGAATAATAAACAGGAGCGCTTTTTGCACACCTGAGTAGGAAGACAGGTGTGTAAGAGAAGGCGATCAGTCAATCACAATAAAACAAAAGCTCCCACACAGTCTTCTTCACTTGCAAACGAATTTATTAGACAACGTCTTGACCTCATTAGGTCGTCATCAGTGCACGGCGCAGGCAAGTGCCGACATAAAGTGCATTCAAATACTTACAACACAGCCCCACATTTCGCACCCTCCTTATGTCCAGAGTTTAGGATGGTCGCTGTGTCTGTGCATCTATTCCCCAGGGACTGCTGCCCAGGGGGAAGCTGCCCAACCGCCTGCGGGAGCGGAATGCCCAGGTCAACCAGCTGGTTGAGGAGGCATTGTCGTCTCTTCCCCATGCCTCTTTCCTCAACGTGGATTCTGGCTTCGTCCACTCTGACGGTAGCATCTCCCACCGAGACATGTACGATTACCTCCACCTGACTCCTCAGGCCTACCAGGATGTGTGCCAACCCATACATGCCCATCTTAAGTCTCTGCTAGAGAAGCCAGCTGGGAACTGAGGGACAGCCAACCACCCGCAGACTGAGCGGCTCACAGACTAACACTATTGCAGTGGTCTCTGTCCCTGTTTCTGGAGAGCCTTACACTGTGTTCATACATTATCAAATGTATGAACATTATCAAGGCCCATGAAATGTTTGTGCAAGTCCTCTCCATGGCCAGGGTTTATGACCACTGCAGCTATCAATGGGACCATAACATCTTTTGTGTTTATGCTGCAACTGCAAGTTAAATGTGCTGCACTGTACGCCAGAGTACATAGGTCCGGTTAAAGAAACTGGTCACAATTTACAATAAGGGTACATTAATAAACATTAGTTAATGCAGTAATAAGCATTAAAGGACAGTTAATTAACAGTTAACTAATGTGTCTAGTAATTTACTATTGGTGTTAATTTACTGATAGTTTATGGTACTATCAGTAAATCATTTACTGGTGGTACCTGTAAACACTTAATAAATGATAATAAGAGGCATTTGTTAACAGTTACTTAACGCTTATTATTGTACTGATTAACTGTTGGAATGCTTCTTACTTCATTAGCTAATGTTCATTAATCCCTTCTTGTTAAGTGTTACCAAGAAACTATGACAACTGCCCTCACTTATATACAGTGCTGCTTGAAAGTATGTGAACCCCTTGAGCAGTTTAGATGTTTCTGTTGTTTTACCCTGATTTTCTTATTTTATCATCACCAGTTTTTATGTATGAAATGTCAGATATATGTTTATCAGTTGCATCTACTTGTTTAGTGGGACTTGTTTTAGTAGCCCAAAAACTACATGAAACATGGAATTAGGGTATGTGCAAATGTAAGTGAACCCTCAGCTGCATTGGTTAAGTCAAGCAGGTAACAGACTCGGGTGAAACACATTTGGGTGCTTAATTAATCATTTAAGCAGACCAATGAAAGGAGACATCCTTGGGAAAGGGTTTGGCCTGCACTAATTAAAAGAGAGAGGAAACCAACCAAACCACTGTGGTCCCATATAAATCAACAATGCCGAGAGCAAAGGAGATATCCGAGGACATGAAGAAGAGGGTAGTGACAGCCCATCAGTCTGGGGAGGGCTATAAGACCATCTCCAAAAGATTCCAGCTCCATCCATCCACTGTAAGACACATAATTTACAAATGCAGGGCCTTCAACATGACAGCAACTCTGCCTAGAAGTGGACGCCCATCAAAACTATCACCCAGAAGCACCAGAAAAATAATAAATCAGGTAAAGGCCAACCCACACATCACCTCTAGAGAGTTGCAGACCTCTCTGGTAGCATCTGGGACAAATGTGCATGCGTCTACAATCAGACAGAAATTGAATAGCCATGACATTCATGGGAGGGTTGCTAGAAGGAATCCTCTGCTCTCAAAAAAGAACAAAGCTGCCCGTTTCAACTTTGCCAGAGAGCACTTGGACAAACCAGAAGCCTTCTGGAAGTCCATTCTCTGAACAGACGAGTCCAAAATAGAATTATTTGGTCACAATCAAAACCAACATGTTTGGAGAAAAGCCAACACTGCATATGAAGAAAAGAACCTCCTCCCAACAGTGAAGCATGGTGGTGGAAATGTGAAGGTCTGGGGCTGCTTTTCTGCTTCTGGACCTGGACGACTCCATATTATCCAAGGAACCATGAATTCTCCGGCATATCAACAAATTCTTGACCAGAATCTCCTGCCATCAGTCAGGGAGTTGAAGCTGGGACGAAAATGGATTGTGCAACAAGACAATGACCCAAAGCATTCCAGCAAAACTACAAAGGAATGGCTTCAGAGAAAGAGGATTCGCACTCTGGATTGGCCCAGTCAAAGTCCGGACCTTAATCCAATTGAAATGTTGTGGCGAGACCTGAAGAAGTTGGCACATACCAGATGTCCCTCCAACCTCTCTCAACTGGCGGAGTTCTGCAAGGAGGAGTGGGCAAAAAGCCCCATAAGCAGATGCGAGAGACTGGTTAGTGGTTACAGAAGACGTTTGGTTGAAGTAATGGCCTCAAAAGGAGGAGCCACAAGCTACTAATACAAGGGTTCACATACTTCTGCACATATTAAATTTTCAGTTTTTGTGAAATAAACCACCTTTGTTGAATTAAATAATGAAAATATATCTTTTTTGTGTGTGTGTCCATTATTTGGAAGGTGTGCTTTACACATTGGGATTTAGATGTATGTGTAATAAGCTTATTTTAATGTTTTTTACAAAAACAGTGACCCTGTCTGGAGGGTTCACAAACTTTCAAGCAGCACTGTATAAGTAGGGAAACTGATATATCCAACTGTTCGCTTTCCTGTTCTCAATACGTTTATTTGACATCTTTTTATTTGCCCTGATCTGGCCTCATTTTGTGGTTGTGCACCCAAATGACCAAAAAGTGTGATATTGTTTGCCCTAAAACAGTTTACGAGACGACAAAAGACACCTTTCTCCTGTACTCCCAAGTTGTTACATTGCATTATGTTATTTTGTCACTGTCCTCCTCTCTCGTATTTTCTATTAGTTTGTGACTTGTGTTTAGCGCAGGGATCTTGATTTGCATAATTTTTTCGTGTCGCTGCCACGTTAACAAACGTATTGGAGCAGACTTGTTAAGCTGTAGCATGTGCGTAATTAGCACAGATGGCGAAGCGATGTCATTAGCTCACGGCACCGTGTGCACATTAAACGACGCAATCCTCGTTAATGTCTCAAAATGAACTCGTCCGCATTATCGGACAAAGCGTTAACACGCCACTAAAACACCTTGACTGTGCGATCCTCCGATTCAGTTTCCGGAAGTAAAACGTCGCCACAGTCGAATCCACCCTCGGCCAGCATGGGTGGGGGACACGTGTTCGTATTGCGCTTTCAAAGGTTGTTTTGGGGAACAGGTGGCGGTTGTCTGGCGTGTCAGTCGGCTGAAAAGCAAGAAATATCCACGTAACGTCAAAAGCGTCCGCGTAGACTTGTCAACGTTAAAATGTGTACTCGATCACAAACGCTCACCCCCCCCTACACGGCGGGAGTGGACTCGCCCGGCGTGCCGCGTTCGTGCGGGTGAAAGCTGCGGGGAACTACACGCGTCGTCGTCCGCGCGTTGCCGAGCGACGCGGCGTTTAATTAGAAGCAGGAAACTGTAACTTTTTTTGGGGGGGCTGGGCGACGACCCGATACCGGGAAGATACAAAGTATCGACTACCGGCTTTGTCTTTTCAGTCTCGTTGTGACACGTTCGAAGCCGTTTATTCCCCGCGCAGGCTCAATCGCCGTTCCCCCCCCCCCGCCTGTTAATCAGGGCGCACCTGGTGACGTTAGCTAATTGGTTAGCCAGAGCTAGCCGCGCTCAAGTAAGTCCACCAAACAAACGGCATTTCTTTATTTTCAGTTCGTTTTAACACGTCTTTTTTTTTTTACATCGAGACGCAATACGGTGACGTTACAGTAAATGCAAGTGCGCGGGTTAAAAGGAAGATAAGTGGGGCACTGCCCGAGTTGGTTAATTAGCCAGGGAAATGTGCTCCATGATTGTGTGTATTACCAGGAACCTCCGGCCACTGTTTAATTCCTGCAGACTCCACAATAACACAACTATATGTTGTCATTGCAGCCTTGTCGTCCAGCATGAGCCACCCGCCAGGCGCGGCGTCGTCAGACCGGCAGCGCGCCTCGCACGTTCTCCGCATGCTCCGCAAGGCAACCAAAACAGACGGCAACCCAGTCGCACCATCGGCCACAAACTGCGCCTGCGCCGTCCACTGCGACAAGGTGGGTAGACGGCGCAAGCGCAGAAGCTTGAAGACACGCAAGGAGAGGAGCCACGCGAGGGGCGGCGGGTGTGGAGCCGCCGATTGCAGACCATGTGACCAACGCCAGCGCGGTAAAGGGAAGAACCCTTCCCGCAACCGCTGCCGAAGCAGCGCGCCTCCTCTGAGGGGAGGCGGACTGTTGCCGCCGATGTTTCGCTTTGCCAAAGAGCCCAGCATAATCACAGACGGGCGCCTCGTTGGACACCACGGCTTATTCAATCACGAAGTGAAGTCTCTGGATGTCAAACGCCACCGGAGCGAGCCGAGGGAGCGAGACCTGCCCGCGCATCGTGCGGCGCAGGAGAGTGACGTGGCTGCTGGACGTGCCCAGCCGGCCTCTCGCCTCTCTTCTTCTCGGCCAAGCTGCGGCGCTGCTGTTGAGCACGCCGATGAGAATGTGTTAACGCATAAGAACGCAGACCCGTCCACGTGTATTACAAACACCAAGGAAGTTTGCCAAGAGAGCGAGAACCCGGTCCGTCAATCTTATAGCCAGGCCTCAGACATGACACCGGGGCAAAGATCACCGCGCCGAGGTGATGTTTCGTCTGACGGCGATGACGTCATCGCCTTACGTACACGCGGACCTCCAAAAGAAATGACGCCCAAGAGCGAGAAGGGGAACTCGCTCGCGTTGGAGAGGGAAAGAGGGTCACTGCTGACCTCTAGTGGAGACACAGAAAACGTGAAGCCGTTGAAAAAGAGGGTAAAGGGTCTGTTCGATTCCCATACTCCAGAGCACACCCCCAAGAACCAAGGGCCTCCAAAACACCCAGCACAGCCTTGTAGTCCTAGCCCAAACTTACCTCAGCTCTCCAGCTCTCCCATCGCTGGAACTAGTGAAGGCCATGACGCCCAGCAGCAGGGAAGTGGTCTAGATTGCCTGTCTAACTCAGTTGGTGCAGTGGCGGTCCGTTTGTGTAATTCTCTCCAGCTTCCACTGCTGAGCAGGAGAAATTTAGTGGCAGAGAGCAGGGGGAGGCTGCTGCAGGCAATGCAAAAAAGACACGGACCCCTACTTCAGGAGAACCTTCTCAAGGTGAAGCGACGCCTCAGCTTTGGCCCTGGCCCAAGAGCAGAGCAGGATAAGGAACAACCGACATTTGATACAGATGACGTCTGGCCCACAGGTAGCATTTCATGGTCTTTAAACTCTTATTCACAATATAATATGATAAATAGTGATTTGCAGCGGTTGTGGTGATTGAAGGATATTTTGCTTTCTCAAGTGGCCTTTGTAAAGGCTTGAGTGTGCAGTCCATCATTTGATATTCTGTCCACTTCCCAATGAGATCTTTGCCGCTTTTCACTGTAGTCAATAAATTGATGTGCCAAGGCCAACAGAATAGATTTATTACACCCAAAGCATATTTCCATGTGAATGGACAAAAAAAAAAAATCATCTTTTATTTTATATTAATCCACAACCACTGATCACATCCATGTCATAGTTTTTGTGTGTAATGGCTGCTAGAGAGAATATTGTACACACTTTCTGCCATTTAAAACTGCTTTTATCCTACTTTTAGAAACATTCAGTACTGCGCTTGCAATTAGCATTGTGGGCCAGACATATTTTGACACCCAGAAAGCACCTGTCAAAAGGAGGAAGGAGCAGTGCGTCTTCGGCTGGATGTCCACACCACAGCTAAACACGAACCTGAACAAGGTGAGAGCCAGGATTTAAACTTCCTGTCAGCAGTTTAACCAAATGCACTCAAAATGGCTATTTGTGATTTGGCACAGCTCTTTTTTTTGCGGCACGGTGGCCCAGTGGTTAGCGCTGTTGCCTCACAGCAAGAAGGTCCTGGGTTCAAACCCCAGGGTTGTCTAACCTTGGGGTGGGGGGGGGGGGTCATACCAGGTCGTCCTCTGTGTGGAGTTTGCATGTTCTCCCCATGTCTGCGGTGGGTTTCCTCCGGGTGCTCCGGTTTCCCCCACCGTCAAAAAGACATGCATGTTAGGGTTAATACTCCTGTCTGTCCCCCTGACCCAGGCATGGCAAGACGAACTGGACTTGGTCCCCGGGCACTGCACGGCGGCTGCCCACTGCTCCTAGCTACACAGCTAGGATGGGTTAAATGCAGAGCGTAATTTCCCCACGGGGATCAATAAAGTATCTCAAAATCAAAACAATCTGGGGAGTGGAGGAGGGCTTGAGTTTACTTTGTTTCAGTCACTACCACACAGCAACGCCTCCCGAGGTGTCCTTGTTTTATTATGCTTCAGGAAAGGCAAAGTATGATGCCAGAACCCCTTTCATCACTTTGCTGACTCTTTCTGCCGGGCCACAGCACAGTCCAATCGTTTAGCCCTTTAAAAAGAAAAAATCATGATATATACGTCCCCTTTTCTGAAATAGGAAGTTCACAGTCCACATGGGCCGCGTTTCAGCCCAGCAAGAAGATTCAGCAAAATTATAATTTGTGTTTTTACGTTTTTTGAACTGAAAATATGTTTGCATAGGCTTAGGGTGGTGGAACTGAATGCTGTCTTGATAACTTCAACAACAACAAAAACGAGACATACGCTGCTTTGATGGAGAAAATCTCTTGTTTTTCTCACGTCCTGTGGGAAACGCACATTATAATCCCCTTTGCATTGCCTACGTCATATTGGGGCATCAAAGACAGCAAGGCCCGTGTGATGTGTCAGTGACAGACGTGGGGTCCAGCGTGTTAGACCAATAAAATACGAGGTTGAGTAGAAAGGTGACATGCCAGTGTTGGCCAACTAAACCCTCTGGATAGCCTCGTGAGAAGCTGGGGCGAGGTGTTCTGCTACAACACTGCAACCTCCAGTCTAACCCACACCGCCATCACTCTCCATTCACACCCCTTTTTTTCCTCACTTGCTGTTTAAAATATTTTGCTGCTGTTGATTTGATTTTGGATCTTTTTTGTGAAGGCTTTGGAATGGATGATGAGCCCTGTTCAGGAGACTGGTGTGGAGACCGATGTTTTGGATGACTGGCTGAGACCTGGTTCTTCCTCTCAGTTAAGTATGAACGTTCTGCAGCCCTTAAGAGCTTCATCACCCGTCCGCTTGTTTGCTTCCTCTCCCAAAACACACTGGGGAGTGCAAGCCTCCCCACCGCAGCCCTTTGACAATACAGCCAATAAGACAAGAGAGTCATTTAGGTTGAATTGTTTCAATGCCGGCTTTTTGAACCAGACTCAAGTTGGGAGAGGAAGAAGCAGTTGGCCTCAACATATTGACAGCCGCAGGGGGAGTTTCCTGCACAACTCCGCACGGCTGCCGCATGTAGACGCAGCAGATGCAAGACACGTCTTTCAAGAGCGAGAAATAGAAAGGTTGTCATTTGAAAAAGACAGGCACTCTGTTGGTCCTACCCCCGCTCACTTTTTTCAGGGGAGAACCCAGTTCTGCCCTTCCAACCATATCAGTCTCTCTCCCACAAGCTCCCTCCTCAGGCCCCGCCACACTGACTTGATTCATTACCCCCCATCTTGCATGCTGGAGCGAGGCCATTCACCTGCTATTCCTTCCTTCTCTAGCCCCGAGCACTGGTGCTTCCCCCCAATGAGACTTTACTAATGTATGAGGAGGCTTTACACAGAGGCGTGTATCCTGTTGCTGAGCTGCTAATTCAGAATTCGTAACACCAAGATATGTTCACACCCAGTGACATTTATTGCGTATCCTTCCATACACTATAATCAATGTGACAGTCATTGGTTTATTTTGAGTTGTCTTGTATTCACTTCTTAAGTTCAAGTTGGGACAAAACAAAAAACAAAAAACGATTATGTACAGTATTGTGTGGATTTCTGTAGCACATTTTAACACATATACCTGTACATTTACCATGTTTATCACAGAGGTACCATAATGAGAAATTTCATTGCAGAGCACAAGTCCTAACTAGGAATACTGTCGTATGAGCCCTCTCAATTTTATTTACAACCTTTCAGCAAACAATTCCTTTTCATTTTGTTTTGTTTTGTGGGCTTGTAGAATGTAAAGAAATGCACCGAATGCAATGCTAACCCTGACATGGAATAAAGACATTGGTTTGAGATTGCCTTTTCACTCATGGGTAATTGTAGTTTTTTGATCTTGGGGTATCGTTTTGAGAGCATTTCCCTGTCATAGCAACATTTCCGTGATATGTTCCTTTGACCCCATATTATTGACCCTTTTTTTTACATTGAGAAACAACGAATACAGAAATCATAAATCACAGCGCCCCAACAGAAGTCAGGATGATTTGTTACAAAATCTAAAAGAGTTTCTCTAGCTAAAAAACTGTTCAAAATTCTACCCTTTTTAAGGTATTAAGTAATATTCTTCGTCTGGTGTTTGATCCACAAAAGGTTCTTTTTCCTCTCTGTCTGCAATGATACAACCCTCATTTCTATCCAATTCTTCTTCTACCTCAAGTCTGCTCCCTCTCCTCAGTGCCTTCCTCAGGTGGTTCCAGAACAGGTCTTGGGCCTTGGCTGGGTCATTACATTCTGGGTCAGGCCATTGCAGATATGTCTTCTTTAACATGACCTTCCTCATTCGGTGGTAGGAGGATATTTGCCTCTCAGGAATAGGTTCAAGAAACACGAGCAGGAGTACGTCACGGTGCTCGTCAAAGAGTCTGTAACTGGCCAGTTGTATCTCCAGAGAGCACCATTCGCTTCGCAGGAAATTCCTGCTCACCACGCAGATGGTCTTGCGGCTGCTGTACACAGCGGAAACTATATTGTCCACAATATCTCGACCCAGCTCGAAATCCCTGTGATGCAGGCAAAGTTTGAAGGAGGAGACGTTTCCTTCCAGGTTGGGCAACAGCTGGTCTAGAACCCAGTGCTCATCGGAGGAGTTATAGGAGATAAATGCATCGTATTTGCAATTTTCTTCTTCCTCCCTGAGTCTGTGCCACTTTTCACTAAACCAGGAGCGGAACACGTAATAGCCGTACTTCATTTTCCAGTATAACTTGGTGTAAAATATAGGAATGACTGTGAGCAGAACAATAACGGCAGCCGTGCTGAAAAACAGATACTTCCCTAGGTCTAGGTAACAAACGTTGGTGTCAAAGTTAAAGAACTTTTTATAGCTGTATTGGCACGGCAGACTGTGCAGATACACTACCTGAACGTCCTTGTTATTTACGGTCCAGTTCTGCAGGTTACTGTTTTGGCAGGTGCAGCTCAGAGGAGTGTTGCGTATGTCGAGGTAGCGGAGTTTAGGGAGAGCCTCCAGGGCCTCTACAGCAATAGTCTGCATCACGTTGTGGTTGAGCTGCAACACGCTCAGATTTGTAAGATTCCCGAAAACCTCCTTCGAGAAATTTTGTATGCCCATGTTTTCCACGATCAATTTGCTTACATTTCTCAGGTTTTTAAAGACCCCAGGCTTTAGTTGCACCACCCCGACACAGGAGTTATCCAGTGTGAGGAAACGCAAGCCCTTAAGGTCGTCAAAGGCATCGGTCGCAAGATAAGCGATGCGGTTGTCGGTAAGGTAAAGCGATTGCAAGGCATGGAGGCCCCTAAAGAAAGCATGCGGCAAAAAAGTGATTCCATGTGGCCTTTGTCCATCCAATTTTAGATTCCTGAGCTTGCTGAGATTCATAAATGGAGAACTAGTACCCTGCGAGGTGAAGCGAATTTGATTCCGTTGTAGGTCCAACACCTGTAGTGTAGTTTGGAACGCATAGTACTGTTTGCTGTTAATCTCTTTGAGGTTGTTTCCGTCCAGATAGAGATTGGCCAGACTTGTAAGTCCATCGAGGCCAGACGGATCAAAATGAGTGATCTTATTTCCTCCAAGGTCCAAAGTAGTCAGACGGGTGAGATTGAGGAATGTCCCGTTGAATATGACGGCGATCCGGTTGTTGCGTAAGTTAAGTGTTTGCAGGTTGTACAGATCTTCGAAGCTGTCCTCAAACAAATCACTTAAAAGGTTGTTGTCCAAGCGTAGCGTTTCAAGATGCGTTAGCCCTTTCAGTGCTTTCCGATCGAGGAATGCAATCGTGTTTATGTTGAGTTTTAGCGTTGTGATTTTTGGTGTGTGATAGAAAGCGTGGGGCTTAACTGAAAGAATGCGATTGTAGCGGAAGCTCAGCTCTCTCAGACTTTGGAAGGGAGGTGTCTTTTGTCCATTACAGGCCTTAAGATACACGAGGTGGTTGTGCTCTACATTGAGGGTTTGTATTTGTCTCTGTCCTATGAGAAAGGAAAGACAACTTACGGCTTTCATTCTGTTAAGAGAGAGATCCAAGGCTCCTGTGATTTGAGGACAACGAGACAGTGTGTGGTTTTCTAAAACCTCGATCTTATTGTCGGTCAGCAGCAACTTTTTCATCCATTTCACCTTTGTCTTTAGCAATCCGCATAGGTTCACTAGCGAACGGCTGTTATTGAGGTCTGTGCCAGAGAAGTCAATGTGACTGGCTCTAATGTTGCTTACACTCAAAAGCTCTGATATATTCACGCGGATCGAACGCATGCGTAGATATATTATTTGTCTCAAGTCTAACCCTTTAAAGGCCATCGATGGGAGCTGAAAGTTGTATGAGAGATCCAGCACCCGGACGTACATGAGGAAGGTAGGCGCACAACCCAATGTGTACAACTTATTTTTACATAGATACAAACGGAGGAGGGATTTGGGCAGTGAACTGTTAACATGAGCGAGGGATGTTAAATTGTTAGAGCAAAGATCCAGTACCGCCAAATTCTTCAAGTGTGACACAGACTGAGCCACCCCAGAGAAATTAGCCAGAAGGTTTAGCCGTAGTATTAATGTGGTGAGATTAGTGACGTCGGCGAAAATGCTCACAGGGAGCTGCTTTAGTCGGTTATTCGTCAGTGAAAGAAAAGTGAGGTTCTGGAGGTCCCTAAACAGCAACGGGTGGAGCTCCGATATGTTGTTTGAGGTCAGGTTTAGACTCTTGAGACAATGCAGGCTTTGGAAAGCGAGTCCGTCAACGGTACTTAAGTGGCTTAAGGACATTTCAAGGATTTCAAGCTGTGGAAGGTGGACAAAGGAGCTGTTGGGTACGTGCCAGATATAATTTTTGGAGATTTTGAGGTTGGTGGCAGAGTGTGGCAGGTCACCGATGATTTTAGATATGTTCTTCTCCTTTCGTATGACACAGCTGAATTTTGTATGGGTTGAGTTTGCGTCTTCTATGCAGTTTTCAAAGCTGTAGCCACTAATAATTTGGACAACGCTAAGCGCAACAGCTAGCGACATTAGCTGTTGACCCGCCATTTCCTCCAGTTAGAATTTCTTTATAGAGAAGAAAATCCTATGTGGGTAACACGGCCAGGCTTTGTCCTTATGATGATTTGGAAGGTGTGTTGGATTTGCGTGCATGCCAAACTTCTTGGCTGTTCGTCAGTGAAGATTTGTTGTCACACAGGAACCTAATGGCAGGTGGAAAAGAAAAAAACAAATAGTACATGATTAATAAGAAGTTAGTGGTGCAATTTTAAGTCAGGCGGAGAGCAAGTATTGAATGCTCTGTTACCATTAGTTGCACATGCATATTTTGCGTGCGGGGTAATACACAAATCACATCTGCTGTCTGACACTTCCACATACGTACATGTATCACACTGATAAAAGTAAAAACAAGCATGTTATCTCGTGGCCTCTGTTTTCCACACCGTTCTGAGTTGATAATGGGAAAGATAGAAAGTGAAACCATCATTCTCAAAACCTTTATTCTAGTATACATTTGATAAGAGATGGTGGCGGTGGGGCGTCTGGGTAGCGTAGCGGACTATTCTGTTGCCTACCAACACGGGGATCGCCGGTTCGAATCCCCGCGTTACCTCCGACTTGGTCGGGCGTCCCTACAGACACAATTGTCCGTGTCTGCGGGTGGGAGGCTGGATGTGGGTGTGTGTCCTGGTCGCTGCACTAGCGCCTCCTCTGGTCGGTCGGGTCGCCTGTTCCGGGGGGGAGGGGGAACTGGGGGGAATACTGTGATCCTCCCCCTGGCGAAACTCCTCACTGTCAGGTGAAAAGAAGCGGCTGGCGACTCCACATGTGTCGGAGGAGACATGTGGTAGTCTGCAGCCCTCCCCGGATCGGCAGAGGGGGATGGAGCTCGGAAGAGTGGGGTAATTGGCCAGGTACAATTGGGGAGAAAAGGGTGGGGGGGCAAAAAGAAAAGATGGTGGCAGTAAGGAAAAATTAGTTCCTTGAGTTCAGGACCTTCATTTTGATGTTATTCTTAAAGGTGAGAATGCATACACTACAATGCAGCAGAAGTGAGGGGTAATTTTTGCTGACGTTTGTGTTGCACTAATCGGAGAACCAAATCCCACTTCTCAGTTTTTAGACGGCTTTTAGTTGAGGCCTCGTTAGGAATCAGTACTGTAACAACCCGGTGTGAAAACTTGCACGTAGGTTTACTGCATCTGCTCCGATCCCAGAAATGTAAACCTCCTCGTGGCAAGGATGAACCGGTTCCTCTTCTGTCATGTTTTTCAGATCCCTTTTTTTTGTTGTTGGTTATTTTCTGTATGTTCCTCATCTTCGTCTGTTTGTTTCACTTCACTACAAAATCATTTGATGTGCCCGTGTATGTGCTAGATCGGCACCGAGGAACAAAATCGGTTGTCGTATGGAAAATATTTTGGGCGCCACTGGTTCAGAAGCCGCTAAGCACTTGAGAAGACCTTTCTGAAACTTCCTTTCCAAAGGGCAGAGGTCAGAGGTGCTATTAGCGGAGAGAAACTGATAATCCAAAACTACTTTGGAAAAATACACGAGGATTCTCATGAGGCATATGGACATTTTGATAAAAGTGGTATCCTAATATCCAGTCTTTAACAGTTATTTAACATGGTGTTGTTTTGTTGTTCTATGTTAAGTACACCGAGACAGCCACAAAACCGGAGCCAAGTTTCACATATGTGCAAACCTACTAAGCCAGTAAACATGATTCTGATTCTGGTTTCATATCACTTCCTCAATCTTCACAGTGACAAAACCAAGGTCCTCCTAATAGGTATCCAGTCTACTTGGGCTAAACCTGATTGTTTTTCTCTGACTATTCTATAGTTCCTCCATCGCCAGGGGCCAATAGCACGTGGGAGGATCACACTACCCCCCCCCCCCCCAAATAGACACCCGACCGACCAGAGGAGGCGCTAGTGCAGCGACCAGGACACATACCCACATCCGGCTTCCCATCCGCAGACACGGCCGACTGTGTCTGTAGGGACGCCCGACCAAGCCGGAGGTAACGCGGGAGGTCGAACCGGCGATCCCCGTGTCGGTAGGCAACCCAATAGACCGCTACGCTACCTGGGCGCCCCTAACTTAACCCCTAACCTTAACTTAACTTAGCCCCTAACCTGCTCCTCACCTTTAAGGCGCTTAATAAGTTAGCTCCTTCGTGTCCTTCCGGACTCCTTCATACCCGCATGCCCTCCCAGATCCTCTTCTTCTGCTCTCCAACTCACTACGCCACCGGCCCGCTTGACTACCATGGGGTCTAGAGCCTTCAGTCATTCTGCCCCCCCCCCCCCCGCACCTATGGAGCTCTCTCCCACAAGACATTCACGACTTTGACTCTCTTTCAACCTTCACGTCCCATCTCAAAACGCACCCCTTTCCAAACTGGCGTGTTCAGTGTGACCTACGCCTCGCTGAGTTTTGTGCAGATGGTGATTTTATACTGAGCTGTTGTGTTAACTTCTTGTTGTCTACCCTGCTCTGTTGTGATTTTATGCTTCTCATACAGGGCTGCTTGTTTCTTACGGTGGTCTGTAAGGTGCCCCTGAGTGCTCTGAAAGGCGCCCACAAGTAAAATGTATCATTATTATTATTATCATTATTATCATCATTATTATCATTATTATCATCATTATTATCATTATTATCATTATTATTATTATTATCATTATTATCATCATTATTATTATTATTATTATTATTATCATCATTATTATAATTATCATTATTATTATCATCATTATTATTATTATTATTATCATTATTATTATGAAAGTGTAGAGCTGTTTACTTTGCCATGTTATGGTAGTCAAATGGGGACATGGATTACCGGGTTAAAAGAGCATGGCAGCCACTGACGCCGTGAAAAGCATTTCCCCAATCCCTCGTTATTTTCAAGCGTCGTGACATTTGGAACAAAGCGGAAGGGGAAAAAAAATGGAATTTCTAACAACCGCTTTTCTAAAGAAAATGAAAAAGTATCGTGTGAGATCAAAGATCAGAATCGTATATTATTGCCAAGTACGAGAACATACAAGGGATCTGGCCTCGGTACGTTTGTACAAGAGAGAAAGCTTAACAGGAAATAGAAAATACAAAAGACCAACAGAACAATGAAGATGTGCTTTTGTTTTCAAGGCCCTTTTATGTTCTTGTTTTCTTCTTCAGATCACTTCCTTAAGAAAAAGAATATGTCGTCTATAACGTCCCAGTCCAAAGCGTCCCTTAAGTCATACTTTGGGTTAATTGCAGATATGAAGGCAATTTACATTTTGTACTAACACACTGTATAATCCATTCGCTCATTACATTTGCCACAGCGGTCTTACCGGCTTGAAGCGGCTGCTCCATTTCATCCTGTCGCAGAAAAATGTCTTCTTGTGCCCACTTTCTTGATTTTTAGGATATAGAAAGAGGAACATGGGCAGGGAACTGCTACCATTTCGTTTACAAGGAAATCCAAACCTTTATGCAATAAACTGCAAGAGCCCTTCTTCTTCTTCTTCTTCTTCTTCTTCTTTCGGCTTGTACCCTGTTTCCCAGGGGTCGCCACGGCAGATTCGACAGTTTGCATCAGTACCCTGTGAGGGCAGAGCAGCGATGGCGGTCGTGTCCATCCGCATAATGAGCTGGTAAAATGTTACGTCGGACGCCCTTCCTGACACAACCACTAAACCCTATGGACGGGGGCACAGGTGAAGCCCATGCCTGTCACCATACAAATAAACTGCAAGATCCCAAAGTGCCAAAAAAAAAGATTTTATTGAAACAGCGTAGTTCAAAAAGCTGCGGACCGCATTTTTATGAGCATAGAAAAACACACTCACACACTTTATAGAAGAAACAAATATGGTTTTGAGTGGAAAGCAGCATAGTTGCAATCCCCGAAATAAATAAGATGTGCTGTGATGCGCTGGGGAACTTGAGCAAAAGGCAAAGTCACAACTTCCTCATTCTTACTGCATGTCTGCACTGATTGCTGACTGTTCAAATACAGCCGGAGCACAGTCAAACTGTCGATCCACATCATATAAAACACCAGCTCGCATGTTTAGGCCCTGTTAGACAACAAAGAAACGGTGCGGAGGCTGAGGAATTCGGCCCCCCGCGTCCTTTACCCCCCCCCCCCCTCAGAAAACGACATGTTCAACCCCCTCCCCTTCCACTCATCCTCTCATCTTCTGCTCTCGCGCCATCTGGCACAGTCCACAGAGTGGCAGGCAAGCCATTACTACCCAGTCGTCACACACGGAGCCCTGAGGAAGAGCACAAGCACAGTTACCAAGTGGTGGATGAACCGCCGTGGTCCAAATCATGGTCTCACTAGAATGATGATGAACACTACATAGAATAGAACAGAATAGAACAGAATAGAACAGAATAGAAGAATAGAAGGATGATGCACACTGCATAGAATAGAATAGAACAGAACAGAATAGAACAGACTAGAAGAATAGACGGATGATGCACACTGCATAGAATAGAACAGAATAGAACAGAATAGAAGGATGATGCACACTGCATAGAATAGAATAGAACAGAATAGAAGAATAGAAGGATGATGCACACTGCATAGAATAGAACAGAATAGAAGGATGATGCACACTGCATAGAATAGAACAGAATAGAAGAATAGAAGGATGATGCACACTGCGTAGAATAGAATAGAACAGAACAGAATAGAACAGACTAGAAGAATAGACGGATGATGCACACTGCATAGAATAGAACAGAATAGAACAGAATAGAAGGATGATGCACACTGCATAGAATAGAATAGAACAGAATAGAAGAATAGAAGGATGATGCACACTGCATAGAATAGAACAGAATAGAACAGAATAGAAGGATGATGCACAATGCATAGAATAGAATAGAACAGAATAGAAGAATAGAAGGATGATGCACACTGCATAGAATAGAACAGAATAGAATAGAATAGAAGGATGATACACACTGCATAGAATAGAATAGAACAGAATAGAACAGAATAGAAGAATAGAAGGTTGATCCACACTGTATAGAATAGAACAGAATAGAACAGAATAGAAGGATGATGCACACTGCATAGAATAGAATAGAACAGAATAGAACAGAATAGAAGAATAGAAGGATGATGCACACTGCATAGAATAGAACAGAATAGAACAGAATAGAAGGATGATGCACACTGTGGGGACAAAAAGACAATGCACAAAATCTTTTTTTTTTTTCCCCATTTTTCTCCCCAGTTGTACCTGGCCAATCACCCCGCTCTCTGAGCCGTCCCGGTCTCTGCTCCACCCCCTCTGCCAATCCGGGGAGGGCTGCAGACTACCACATGCCTCCTCCCATACATGTGGAGTCACCAGCCGCTTCTTTCCACCTGACAGTGAGGAGTTTCACCAGGGGGACGTAGCGCGTGGGAGGATCACGCTATTCCCCTCAGTCCCCGCCCCGAACCGGCGCCCCGACCGACCAGAGGAGGCGCTAGTGCAGCGACCAGGACACACACCCACATCCGGCTTCCCACCCGCAGATACGGCCAATTCTGCCTGTAGGGACGCCCGACCAAGCCGGAGGTAACACGGGGATTCGAACCGGCGATCCCCGTGTTGGTAGGCAACGGACTAGACCGCCACGCCACCCGGACGCCTGCGAAACAAAATCTTAAGCCAGAACTGAAATCCTCTAACGCGTCCCCGTGCGGAGGGACTGGGTCTCTGTTGCCCATAAAAATATGAATCTACCAATGTGTAATCGTCACAGTAGGATTATGTGACAGTAGGGGGCGCTCACTCACAGTGATGCGGTATCTGCTGCGCATGCTGGTCCGCAAAGCGATCATGGCCCCCGGCAGGAACGGCAGGCAGCAGCTGTCCCCATTGTCCTGAGCCACTTTACAGGCCAGGATGCAGGGGACAAAGGCGGCGCAAAGACCTGTGGGAGGAAGGAGGTTACGCCTCGTGTGTCGTTTCAGTGAAATTCATTTCATTCTGTTTACATTTCACGAAAGCCCTACCCACCACACACACACACACACACACACACACACACACACACACACACACCAGGCTGAATGATATTTTGGAAAAAAATCAACATTGTGATGTTTTTTGGGATTTTCTCTTGCAACATGTGTTAACGAATAAAAAGCAGCTGCATATTTGCAGGAGACTCGTGCAGCTTTTAACTTTCAAGGTTTCATTTGCTTGGAAAGAACTGATCACCTGAGCAAAGACCAGGGCGAGTCTAGAGAAGGGAAATAAGGCAGTTGTCCACGAAAAGTCACTAAATCACACCGCGTCGTATCGTCAGAGGCGCTGGAATATTTTTTCTTCACAAGTACTCGTAAAAAAGCGGACCCTCCGAGACTTTTCCTACAAAGAAATAAGAGTTTTAGCCCAACGCGACCGACGGGCCCAATATGCTTCACACGGCGCCCTCCGCAGCGTGACTATCGCACGTCCCAGATAGCATCCAGATGTGGGCCACTTCAGGCAGTGATGCGGCACTGACGGCCTTCTTCTGGCCCTGACAAAATGGATGTGAGCCTGAAGTGGCCCACATGTATAATAGCAAATATGGCCCAAATATGCCAAATCACATGTGGGCCTTTTTTGGGCAAAGCTGCGGTGCTCTGGGCAACATGTGATCTGGATGTGACCCTGAAGTGCCCCGTGTGGTAAATGGTAAATATGGCCCAAATATCACAAAACAAATATGGACCACCTTTGGCAAATATGTGGCGCACGAGGCATTGCTATGGCTCGGTTCTGGCCCAGATCTGGCACACGGGAGCGGCCCGCCCGTGTGCCGCCATTCCACGCGGTATGCGGGCCGGATGAAAGTGCCGGGTGTGGGACGGGACCGGGCCAGAGCGATTCTGCCATCTGGGACGTGCGTATCGCCACGCGGACTCTGAAACGGCGCATCGTTCGGTCCACACACACACGCACAAAGACGCTAGGAAACACGCACAGATGCCACAGTCGTCACAGCAGTCGCACACATTTGAACTCCAGTCCTGCGAGCCGGAGGAGACGGTGTAGCTGGTGATGGAGACCTGAGGCTGGGAGCTGATGATGTTTGACTGAAACGCCATGGCTGTGAACGGAGATGGAGATGGAGGAGGGTGAGGACGGATTAAATAGTCAGGGAACAAGAGAAGAGGGGGGGGGGTGGAGACAAGGAAAAACAACAGGACAGTTACAGTTTCACAACATCCCACCGCACTCGATAAAAGACAACAGCCGCGGTCGACATTTGCGCCGCTTCGCATCCGTTCAACGTTTGTGGCCCCCTTCACGGCGGCGGCGGTGGCTCACCTTCTGAGGCTGGAGTGGGCTTCCTGCAGGTCGTCGGATGTGTTAGATTAGCACGGGGGCAAATCCACAAATGGGAGCGCGCAACCGTTGGGCGCCCTTCTTATAGTGCGTATGACGCCATGGTTTCGCCGTTAATAAGAATCGGATGCCCATTTGAGGCCGAATGAAAACCTCGTAAACACAAAAGGCAAATGTTTGATTTGTCAATATTTGATTTTGGCGTGTAGGTTTCAGGCCTTTTCAAAGTGGAACACACCTAACAGAGGCGTGGTCCCTTATCACTGGAACCGGACAATTAAGTTTGGTATAGTGCGCTTTCCCAACTCAAAGGAGGCTTCACCCTTGCGAAGGGTGGAGGCCGGTCTTGGAGCGTGTGCGTATGTGTGTTCTTGTACTTCAATCTGTTTTGACGGCGGTTCGAGATTTTAGCCGTCAGACTGGGGACGTTTTTGCAAAAGAAGGACATTTTTGTCCGGTCCTCGCGTTTTTAGGGGTCTATTTCAGGGTTAGGGTGCGGGTTAAAGGTTAGGCGTGTCGTTCTGATGGGGCCGGGGAATGAATGTAGTCAGCGAAGGGTCCTCACAAAGGTCGAAGTACAAGAATGTGTGTGTGTGTGTCTGCACTAAGAAAGAACAAATAAGAATATAAAATACACACCGCTCCTCAACGAAAAAGTAGGAACGGCGGAAAATATTTGAACTCTGGTTTTGCGATGCGTAACTGAGGATCTGCAAGTATGTGAGTCTGTGATAATGTGCTCAGATACGTCTACGTATCAGAATCAGGATCGTGTTTATGGGCCGTGTAGGTTTGCACAAACATGGAATTTGAGGCCGGTTTCATGGTGTACTTAACATAGAATACTAACACGACAACGCAGCAATCCTCCGATATATATATACACAAGGACTGACTATATAAAATAAGAGGTGATAAAGTGCAATAGTACAGAGAATAAATCAGAGATGCTGAAATAGACGTTGGCAGGTTACCTGCATACATGCCTGAGGTAGATGGACATGGCAGAGTGTACCAGTAAAGGTGCAATGTACAGTACAGTATATATACAACATGGTTGGATTTATTTGACAGTGTTGAGCGTTCATCTGAGTGACAGCCTGCAGAAAGAAGCTGTTTTTATATCTGGTTGTTTTGGGGTACAGGGCTCTGTAGCGCCTACCAGAGGGGAGGAGTTGGGTGCGATGGGTCTGCAGTGATGCTGCCTGCCCGTTTCCTGACTCAGGAGGTGTACAAGTCCTGAATGGAGGGCAGGTTGGCACAAATGTTTTCTTCTATAGACTTAACTGTCCATTGTAGTCCGTCCCTGTCCTGTTCGGTGGGCGATCCAAGTCGGACAGTGATGGATGTGCAGAGGACAGACTGGATTATTGCAGTGTAGAGCTGAATCAGCAGTTCCGGAGGCAGGATGAATTTTGTGAGCTGGTAGAGAAAGTACATCCCCTTGCTGGGCTGTGTTGGAAGCCCACCTTAGGTCTTGGGAGATTGTGGAACCCAGATAAGCAGGTCGACACTGTGCTGTTGAGTGAGTATGGTGTGGGGGGGGGGCAGTGTTAGGGAGCTCCTCCTGAAGTCCACTGTAATCTCCACTGTTTTGAGCATGATTAGCTCCGGGTTGTTATGGTTACACCAGAGGCCAGCTGATCAACCTCCCATTTATATGCAGACTCGTCACCCCCCCCCCCCAGTGCCCCCCCCTAACAGGCACCCCGGCTGACCAGAGGAGGCGCTAGTGCAGCGACCAGGACCCATACCCACATCCGGCTTCCCACCCACAGACACGGCCAACTGCGTCTGTAGGGATGTCCAACCAAGCCAGAGGTAACACGGGGATTCGAAGTGGCCATCCCTGCCATGTTTGTACATTTATCAGCCAGGTGTTTTAACGCCCCTTTAACACAGGCCTGGGGTGGGATATAGACACCGATCAGAACGAATGATGAACATTCCCGTGGGGAATAGAATGGTTTCCTGTCAGTGAAAAACGTCTCCATATGAGGGCTGCATGATTTCTTCAACACCGTCACATCCGTACACCCAACCTTTTTTTCATGGAGAAGCATCCGCGGCCACCCCATATGTTTCCCGATTGTCCCGTATCGGGAAAGAACCCAAAAGCAGACGGGACAACCAGGTAAGGGAAGAATCGAGTCTTTATTGAAGTAACCGATCTCAGGGGTAGAGCAGGAGTCGGCTCAGTGGCAGGTAGGCAGGCAGGCAGGCAGGCCGAAGTCCATGAAAGGCGACGTTCCAGCGAAGACTGGACCACAGTGGAGGCTTTTTAAGGGTGATGATCGCTTTGAAGTCAAGGGAGCGAGGCTGTGACGGGGGGGTGGGTCAGCAGGGGTCAAGGGCGAGAGGCTGTGACACCGATAGCTCCGTTACGCGGTCTGCTCCGAGGAGCTGGAGCTGTGGCAGATGAAGTGTACTGTGAGTTACAGGCTCACTAAGCCAGGTTTCCGTGAGACACAGCAGCAGGTCTAAGAAAAGTCCCAAGTTTTTCCCGCTTATGAGTATACTGTAAATTCTAAAAGCTAAGTTTACTTAAAAAAACTAAACGAGGAAACCGATTACACTTGGGAAAAGTAAGTAATTGAGCTGAATTGCGTCAAGTTATGTGAAATGATTTCACGTAACTCGACACAATTAAGTTCCTTATCCTGTCCTTCTTCGTCATTCCCAGTGAAAATCTTAGCATCTTCAACTCTGCCACCTCCAGCTCCGCCTTCTGTCTTTTCGCCAGTGCCACTGTCTCCAAACCATATAACATAGCTGGTCTCACAACCATCTTGTATACCTTCCCTTTAACTCTTGCTGGTACCCTTCTGTTGAAAATAACTCCCAACACTCTTCTCCACCCACTCCACCCTGCCTGCACTCTCTTCTTCACCTCTCTTCCGCACTCCCTGTTACTTTGAACAGTTGACCCCCGAGTATTTGAACTCATCCACCTTCATTAACTCCACTCCTTGCATCCTCCTCATTCGCTGTCCTCCCTCTCATATGTATTCCCATATGTATCCCGTCTTGCTCCTACTGACTTTCATTCCTCTTCTCTCCAGTGCGTACCTCCACCTCTCCAGGTTCTCCTCATCCCACTCCCTACTCTCGCTACAGATGACAATGAAATCCACAAACATTATAGTCCACAGAGAGTCCTGCCCGAGCTCGTCCGTCAACCTGTTCATCACCATTGCAAACAAGAAAGGGCTCAGAGCCAATCCTTTATGTAATCCCACCTCCACCCATACGTCATTCCTCCCGCACACCTCACCACACTGCCCTCATACATATCCTGCACCACTCTTACTTACTTCTCTGCCACTCCCAACTTCTTCATACAATACCACACCTCTCTCGGCACCCTGTCGTATGCTTTCTCTAACTCCACACAGACACAATATAGTAACTCCTTCTGGCCTTCTCTATACTTCTCCGTCAACATCCTCAGAGCAAACATCGCACCTGTGGTGCTCTTTCGTGGCATGAAACCATACTGCTGCTCGCTAATCCTCACCTCTCCTCTTAACCTAGCTTCTATTACTCTTTCCCATGTTTTCATGCTGTGGCTGATCAACTTTATACCTCTGTAGTTGCTACAGTTCTGCGCATCACCCTTGTTCTTGAGAATTGGTACCAGTGTGCTTCTTCTCCACTCCTCAGGCATCCTCTCATTTTCCAAGATTGTGTTAAACAATCTAGTTAAAAACCCCACTGCCATCTCTCCTAAACACCTCCATGTCTCCACAGGTATGTCATCTGGACCAACCGCCTTTCCAGTCTTCATCCTCTTCATAGCTGCCCTCACTTCCTCCTTACTAATCCACCGCACTTCCTGATCCCCTATCCCCACATCATCCAACCTTCTCTCTCTCTCTCTCTCTCTCTCTCTCTCTCTCTCTCTCTCTCTCTCTCATTTTCTTCATTCATCAGCCCCTCAAAGTACTCCTTCCACTTTCTCAACACTCTCTTCTTGCTTGTCAGTCAGCACATTTTCATCTCTATCCTTGATCGCCCTAACCTGCTGCACATCCTTCGCAGCTCGGTCCCTCTGTCTAGCCAATCGGTACAAGTCCTTTTCTCCTTCCTTAGTGTCCAACCTCTCATACAACTCACCATACACCCTTTCCTTTCCCTTCACCATCGCTCTCTTTGCTTTACATCACATCTCCTTGTACTCCTGTCTACTTTCTTCATCTCTCTGACTATACCATGTCTTCTTTGTCAACCTCCTCCTCTCTATACTTTGCTGTACTTTCTCATGCCACCACCATGTTTCCTCCGTCCTGATGACACACCAAGTACCTTCCTAGCTGTCTCCCTCACTATTTCTGCAGTGGATGCCCAGCTCTTCACCACCACCCAGTGCCTGTCTTAACTCCACCCTGAACTCTGCACAACACAGTCTTCCTTCTTCAACTTCCACCATTTGATCCCTGGCTCTGCCTTTATTTTCTTCCTCTGCTTGTTCTCCAAAGTCATCCTACAGACCACCATCTGATGCTGCTTAGCTACTTTCTCCCCTGTCACCACCTTGTAGTCTCCAATCCCTTTCAGATCGTGCCTCCTGCATAACATATAGTCCACCTGTGAGCACTTTCCTCCAGTCTTATACGTCACCCTGTGTTCCTCCCTCTTCTTGAAATATGTATCCACCACAGCCATTTCCATCCTTTTTGCAGAATCCACCACCATCTGCCCCTCCACATTCCTCTCCTTGACACCATATTTGCCCATCACCTCCTCATCACCTCTGTTCCCTTCACCAACATGCTAATTGAAGTCTACTCCAATTACTACTCTCTCCTCCTTGGGTACACTCCCTACCACTTCCTCCAACTAACTCCAGAATTCTCCTTTCTCTTTCATCTCACACCCAACTTGTAGGACATATGCACTGATAACATTCATCATCACACCTTCGATATCCAGCTTCATACTCATCACTCTGTCCAACACACTCTGGACATACTCTTCCTTCAGAATTACCCCTACCCCATTTCTCTTCCCATTTGCACCACGGTAGAAGAGTTTGAACCCACCTCCGATGCTCCTGGCCTTACTGTACATCCACCTGGTCTCTTTCACACACAGTATAGCTACCTTCCTTCACTACATCATATCAGCCAGCTCTCTCCCTTTATCAGTAATAGTGCCAAAGATTAAAGTTCCAACTCTCACCTCTACACCCCTACCCCTCCTCCTCTCCCGCTGCCTCTAGACATGCCTTCTTCCCCCCTCTCCTTACGCCGGATCTATCATATGGGCCACCTGGGCGTGTGCCTAGGGGCCCCTAAGCGTAAATGGTCCTCAGCGATGGGAGAAAAAAAAAAGTATGCCTTTTTTTTATGTCGGGCTCCACAGAGATATGATGCAAATCTTGACCCATTCTCTTGATAATTTTCCAATCAGAATGAAATAAACTTTGTTTTCAAGAAAATTAAGTCTCATAATTGATCATTGTATTGGTGAGATGGCCGTGCAAGTGGTGACTGGTGAGCAAGCGGCAATACACTGTACTGATTGGCTAACGGTCAAGGCGGGTGGGCATAGAGAGCAGGTGGCTTAGATTGCACAGATTCAAATTCAGTTTTTCTTAAACCAAGCCAATGTTAAAAACAGTGGAATCAGTTCTTACCTGACCTGTAATATTTGCTAGTAATATTTGATTTGCTAATGTCCCTTACGGCTTTCCGTAGCGCCACAACAAAGTCACGTGATGTACGTAACAACGTCAGTCGGAATCCGGTCGATGAATAAACACCCAGCACGAGAGAAGTCGTCCTTGCTTTATTAATGTTATAAGTTAACATAGCCAGAGGGCACAGAACATTACATGGTGTCAGAGTAGCGGAGTTTAAATACCCAATATGGATTCGTACGGCGTTCCAGCTCCACGGATGGACTGGGAATCGGCGAACTTACCTGAAGCATGGAGACGATTTCGACAAACAACGGAGCTAATGTTCACGGGCCCCCTGCGCGGGAAGAATGAAGAGGAGAAATGCAGCTACCTCCTGCTCTGGATAGGGGAAAAAGGGCGCGATGTGCACAACACTTGGACACTCAGCGGAGAACAAGCCAAGAAGCTAGAAACGTACTACGATAAGTACACTGAGTACATCACCCCCAAAGCAAACCCGATTTATGCCAGATATAAATTTCATGAAAAGATGCAGGGAGAGAGTGAATCCTTCGAACGATTTGTAACTGAGCTAAAGCTCCTAGTCAAAGACTGTGGCTACCCAAATGCCGACGAGATGGTCAGGGACCGCATCGTGTTTGCCACCAACTCACCCAGAGTGAGAGAAAAGCTACTTAGCCAGGGAGCTGAGCTAACGCTAGAAAAGGCCATAGATGTAGCCCGCTCACACGAGCTAGCAAAGCAACAGCTAAAGTCTATGGGCCAGGGCAGCACACATGAAACGGTGCACGCAATAGGCAGAAAGACTTACAAACCGAACGCACCCAAAGCAGCTAACGCTAACTTCAGACAAAGGGACGTTAGCACCGCCGCCAGGGCGTGTAGCTATTGTGGAGGGCTACACGGCGCTAAAGCCACTTGCCCAGCTAAGGGTAAACAATGCATTAAATGCAAGAAGCTCAATCATTTTGCTAAAGTATGCAAGTCTAGCTCCCAGGGACAGACAAAGTACTACCGCGGCACAGTACATGCCGTCGGAGAGAACCCAGAAGAGTGCACCACTGACAGAGAACAGGAAGAACTGTACTTCGACAACATTACAGTGGAGAGCACCGCTGTGGGAGAACAGACAGAGCTGTACATAGACTGCATCTCAATAGAGAACAACGGAAAAAGCAACGAGCAGGCTTACGTAGAGGTTGGAATTGGCACACCTCCACAGAAGGTAAAGTTTAAACTAGACACTGGGGCACAGGCCAATACTATTCCCACCAACCTGTTCCAGGCGCTGTTCAAAAATGTGACACTGAAACCAGCAATACACAGACTCACTGAATATGGAGGAGGCGCGCTGAGCGTGAAAGGCACATGCAAACTCAAATGTAAGTACAGAGACAATGCAATGATGCTGGACTTTTACGTCATTGACACAAACGCCCCACCAGTCATGGCAATGAAAACATGCCGTGACCTAAACTTGGTAAAAATAGTGATGGCTGTGAGCGAGGAAAACAATGTCACATCACAGAGCATAATGGATGAGTATGCAGATGTTTTCCAGGGAATAGGAGAGTTCCCAGGCGAGTGCACCTTCCGCGTCACACCAGATGCAACGCCGGTCGTCTGCCCGCCACGCAGAATCCCCATCGCCCTACGCAGCAAACTGAGGGACGAGCTTGACAGCATGGAGAAAGGCGGCATAATCTGTAAGGTAACAGAACCCACAGAATGGGTGAACGCACTCGTTATTGTTGAGAAGCCAAAGACAGGCAAACTTAGAGTGTGTTTAGACCCCAGAGCTCTTAACAAAGTGATACAACGACCTCACTACCCCCTCCCCACGCTGGAGGACGCCACCACAAAGCTCGCTGGAGCTGAGTACTTTAGCGTGTTAGACGCGCGGTCAGGCTATTGGGCCATCAAACTGAGCACTGAATCCTCAATGTTGACGACATTTAACACAGTGTTTGGCAGGTATCGTTTCCTCAGACTGCCATTCGGAATCGTGTCCGCTCAAGACGAGTTCCAGAGACGCGTGGATGAAACATATGAAGGATTGGACGGTGTGACGGCCATAGTGGACGACATACTAGTGTTCGGCAAGACTAAAGAGGAACATGACCAGCGTCTCAGAGCGATGCTGAAGCGCACAAGGGAGCGAGGGGTGAGGCTCAACCCCGACAAGTGTCACATATGCGTGTCCGAGGTAAGCTACTTCGGCCACACGCTCTCACACGAAGGCATCAAACCAGACCCACACAAGGTGAAGGCGGTCAAGGACATGCAACCCCCACAGAACAAAGCAGAGCTGGAGACAGTCCTCGGCATGATCAACTACCTCGCCAGATTCGCTCCACACCTCTCACAGATAAACTCACCCCTCAGACAGCTTCTGAAACAGGACAGTGAGTTTGTGTGGGATGCAGTCCACGACAAGGCGTTCCAAGAGATGAAGAATCTCATTACACAGCACCCAGGTCCAGTACTCTCATATTTCGACCCGCAGAAAGAGCTGCGACTCCAAGTGGATGCATCCAAAAGTGGCCTTGGGGCTGTCATGCTCCAAGATGGCAAACCAATTGCCTATGCGTCCAAGTCACTCAACAGCACTGAAGAAAACTACGCACAGATAGAGAAGGAGCTCTACGCTGTGGTCTTCGGCTGCAAGAGGTTCCACGAGTACATGTATGGACGAAAAGTGATTGTGGAGTCAGACCACAAGCCTCTGGAGGCAATACTAAAAAAGCCACTGGCAGCAGCACCACCCCGGCTGCAACGGATGATCCTGGCGCTCCAAAAATACGACATCCAAATCATCCACCGCCCCGGTAAGGACATACCGGTGGCCGACACACTGTCACGCAAGTCAATAGAACACCACGACAGTGACCTACAGGAAGGGATGGAGGCCCAAGTGCACACAGTCCTCAGCAACATCCCTGTGAGCGACACAAGACTCACAGAAATCAAGCAGGAAACAGCGCAAGATCCACAGCTCACCGCACTCAGACGAGCCACACTCACTGGCTGGCCAGACACAAAGAAAAAGTGCCCGCCCAGCATCCAGGAATACTGGAACCACAGAGCAGAAATCTCAGAAATGGACGGTATCCTGTTCAAAGGTGAGAGAATCATTGTCCCCCAAAAGCTTCGCAAGGACATGATACAGCGCATCCATGCCAGCCACCTTGGCGTGGAAAAAAGCAAATGCCGAGCAAGAGACTTACTGTTCTGGCCTGGCATGGGGAAACAGATCGAGGATGCGGTAGCAGACTGCAGCATATGCCAAGAACGGCGCAGCGCAAATGCAAAGGAACCAATGATGTCACACGCCATACCCGAGCGGCCGTGGCAAGTGATAGGCACAGACCTATTCACATGGAACTCACAGGACTTCATAGTCACTGTGGACTACTACTCCAGATTCTTCGAGCTAGAAAGACTTTACAGCTGCACCTCATCTGCCGTCATCATGAAGCTGAAAGCAGCAATGGCTCGACACGGAATCCCCGAGACTATCATCAGCGACAACGGTCCGTGCTACAGCTCTGGTGAGTTCCGCAACTTCTCACAGACATGGGGTTTCTCACACACCACCACAAGCCCCCACTACCCACAGAGCAACGGCCTCTCCGAGAAGACTGTCCAGACGGCCAAACGCATCCTGGACAAAGCCAAAGCTGAGAACAAAGACCCCTACATGAGCTTACTGGAGTATCGCAACACACCGGTGGACAACCTGAAATCACCGGCACAGCTACTGATGAGTCGGAGGCTGCGGTCCATTCTCCCATCAACAGCAAAACACCTGCAGCCACAGATCGCCAGTCAGGAGGATGTTCACAAAAGGAGAGAGGTATGTCAACAGCGCCAGCAGGCATACTACAACCGAACAGCCAAACCTCTGCCCCACCTGCCCGCAGGCACACCAATCCGCTTCCGGCAGGAGGATGGATCCTGGAGACCTGCAACTGTGGAAAGACCAGCGAACACAGACAGGAGCTACCACATCCAAACCAAAGAAGGTCAGATCTACCAACGCAACCGTCAACACCTGCGACAAAGCAGAGTGAACACTCACACTACACACACACACACTTCACAGCAGACTGTTACCAGCGCTAACAACAACACACAAGCCCATCAGCAAGAGCATGCTGAACCTCCAGACACGAACAATCAGCGACAACCAGACACACAGCCTGGTTACACCACGAGGTCAGGTCGCACGGTCAAACCAAGACAAATCCTTGACTTATGAATGTAAAAAAAAAAAAAAAAAAAAAAGATGAAATGTTATTACGGTGTCACATTTAGACAGGGAAGGAAATGTTTTACACTACTTTGTTGCAGTCCAGTTATATAAGAGTTCCACTTTCATATTCTTTCTTATTAAGATTGTATTCGCTTATAAACGTGCTCAACGTGGTCTGTATCTCTGCAGAGAAAGCAGCACTTTTCAGAAAAAGGGAGATGTAATATTTGCTAGTAATATTTGATTTGCTAATGTCCCTTACGGCTTTCCGTAGCGCCACAACAAAGTCACGTGATGTACGTAACAACGTCAGTCGGAATCCGGTCGATGAATAAACACCCAGCACGAGAGAAGTCGTCCTTGCTTTATTAATGTTATAAGTTAACATAGCCAGAGGGCACAGATCATTACATGACCCACTATCAGTTTGGTTATATCAGTGAGAAGTGTGCGGGGGAAAATGGCCAAGCAGCAGAAAATGGACGGCGTTAACCAAAAGTCCAGTGGGGCTGCCAGAAGAAAGTAAAGAAAGGGAAGGGAAGTGAAACAAGCGGCAACAATGAAAAAATGTCCCGCTAATGATTAGTTGGGGGTTTCTTTTTTCCCAAAAAAGATAAACAAAGTGAAGAAGAGGGCATCACTACGGAAGCCCCAAGTACGGAAGCCCTAAGCGGCCATGCTACGGAAGCCCTAAGCGGCCATGCATTCATACGTTTTATTCCCTCCGTTTTCTCGTGATAACGAGTTAATTTCCTCTGTTTTCTTGAAACTCGAGAAAACGAAGCTTGTCTTCCCGAGATCTCGAGAAAACAGAGGAAATTAACTCGTTATCACGAGAAAACGAAGGAAATAAAATGTATGAACGCATGGCCGCTCGGGGCTTCCGTAGCATGGCCGCTCGGCGCTTCCGTAGCATGGCCGCTCGGCGCTTCCGTAGCATGGCCGCTCGGCGCTTCCGTAGCATGGCCGCTCGGGGCTTCCGTAGCCTGGCCGCTCGGGGCTTCCGTAGCATGGCCGCTTGGGGCTTCCGTAGTCAGAACAGCTTTCAGCGCTCTCTTTGATGGCCATCGAGTCCGAGATCGTGAGGGAGCTGGAGTTTGAGGACTTGATCACAGAGTTTGCAAAGAAAAAGTCAAGAAAGAAGAACTTCTAAAGGTAAGAACCAGCTGATTATGTTGTCTGTGCATCGAGCAGTGTTATCTGTTGCGATTGTGTGTCGCTGTATATTTTGTGGATGGGTTTATTTGATACGCGTTTTGCATAACATGTGCATTGTATCACAGGGGTGTGGTGCTGCTATATTGTATTGGAGTCAGTTTGTCAAGTTCATTATATGTTGGTTTTTGCAGTTCTGTGTGAAGTTGCCTAGCTCACTTAGTGAGCCTTATTTTGAAACCTGCATTCAGCTGTGCTGTGTGATTACCTTAGGACGGCATTGTTGTAAGCCTATAGCCAGTCACATTATTATGTACCATAATACCTGGCGTGCTGTCTGCTTGGGTGGTTTTCCATGAACACAAATATTGCCATAGTCTAGAGTCATACACTGCCTTGGGATGATTTAATCCATTGTTTACTTGTCTTGTGATTTGTGAGTGAAATGGCAGTACTTGGTCTATTGAACTGTAGGCGTACCTGCTCAGCTGGACTGGTTATTCAGCCTTTGACTTATAGGGGGGTGATTATGGTCTGGTGGATTTGACATGCCAGCTTGACTGGAAGCTCAAAATAATTGAGGTGGGGTTTAATGGCTGGGGCGTGGGGTGGTCGTGATGTGTGTGTGTGTGTGTGGGGGGGGGTGCCCAGGGGTCCCTGGGTGTACTAATCCAACCTTGCATTTGCCCAACAGTGGCATAGTTTCCACCGACACCCTGCTGGCTAACAGTACTGGTGGCGGTTGTTGGTTCCTTGTTACACTCGAGTGAGCTTCCCAGACATTCATTCCTCTGCTATCAGGTAACAGTTACAGTAGGCCTTTATTAGTTTGCACGGAGCACTACCTTTGGCTTGCTACACATGAGCTTTAAACATTTGTCCAAGCAATGTAAACTAACGTTAAACATAGTATATATAGTAGCTCATACATGGTCAAAGATTAAAAGTAAAGAAACATTGATTATCCATCCATCCATCCATTATCCAAACTGCTTATCCTGGTCTCAGGGTCGCGGGGATGCTGGAGCCTATCCCAGAAGTCACTGGGCGGCCGGCGGGGAGACACTCTGGACAGGCCATCACAGAGCCAACACACACACACACACACATTCACACCTAGGGACAATTTAGTACGGTCGATTCACCTGACCTGCATGTTTTTGAACTGTGAGAGGAAACCGGAGCACCCGGAGGAAACCCACACAGACGTGGGGAGAACATGCAAACTCCACACAGAGGACGACCCCCAAGGTTGGACTACCCCGGGGCTCGAACCCAGCACCTTTTTGCTGTGAGGCAACTGCGTTGACCACTGCGCCACCGTGCCGCCCTCATATATGATTATATGGAATTGTCTTCGCTCTGGTAAAAAGAAGATGACTCTTTTTTTCAACACAAACACTACATGGTGCTACAAGAAGTAAAGGGCTTCTAAATGGTCTGGTTCACATTCCGAGACATTTCTTATCGTTTGACCCTAAAAGTGAGTCAGTAAGTTAGTTAATCCTTATTTATGGGGCACTTTGCTGTGGGTTGTGTGGTTTTGGGTCTTATCAGGGTCAGGACAGCCAGCAGATTCACTGCAACGGATAGGTGTAGATGTTGAACTGATTACTCATTGATTGCACTGACAGCCACTGCTTCCTCTCCTGTCCACACAGACATGAAACCACACACCCCGACCACAGACTTCTCAAACACGTGGTGAAAAAGGGACTGGACAAAAAGCATAAAATAGATGCAGTTCTATGCCATACATGCTCCACAACCTAACGGGCTTCGCCATCGAGGCGCTGCCTCGGCGCCTAAGAAAAGTCTTTGTACTCACCGCCCACTCAGGTGGTAGGAGCGCCCACCCCCTATAAAGCCCGTCCGTCTCCGCTGCTCATCTCCCTTTTTCGCTCAGCCACCTGAGCTCCAGACCTTGTCCTCGAGTTTCTTGTCACTCTCCTGTGTCACAGCGTTATTATTAGTGCTGCCCGATTAATCTAATCGCAGTCATGACGTCGGCCTGTGCAATTATATAACCGCAAAAGACTGAGATTTAATTAAATAATAAATTGTGCGTGTGTGAACGTCTGTTTGTGTGCAGTCTGCATATTTACGCCCATAATTAAGAGACGACCAATCAGTCGGTTTAGGCAGTGAAGCACGTGCAGTCTATGGTCACAGGACTGTCCGGCGTACTCTATGCGAAGGGAGGAAAAAATGGATACCAATGACAACGAACAGGTTATTGAACTGGTGGCGAAAACAAAAACAAAAAGCACGACTTCTGTTATGTGGCGATATTTTGGATCCAAGCTCAGCGACGTTGAGCAGAAAGCGGTACCGTGTAAAACATGCAAAATAAAAGTCGCTACATGTCGTGGCAACACGACAAATTTGTATATCTATAAATGGATCCTCGGACACGAGAGACGCCAACGACGGCGATACATTTTTTTTATTATATCGCAATTGCAATGTTGTCCAAAATAATCACAATATGACTTTTTCACCAAATCATGTAGCACTAGTTATTATGATGACTTCTTCCGTCTTGTATAGCTACGATTGTCACACCTGGCCACCAGTCCTGCTTTGTTTGCCTCACCTGGCTGCACCAAGTAGCCTTTCAGACCCCCCCCCCACACCTACCTCGTCCTCCCCTGGGAGGAGTGCAAGAGCCAGCAGAGGTTGAGTCCATCCGCCTCTCCCATACTGGCCAGACGCTGGCACACGGAGGGGTGGCAAACTGATCCCAACTCTGTGATGAGTATGATGAGAAGGACGACCACTTGATGACCTGCCGGTTTACGGCCATACCACCCTGCCTTGGATGACTTCACCATCACCTCCATGCTCAGCCTCGTGGTAGGCCTCGAATGCGTCTTGTGTGGTCCAAGATGGCGCCATCCATACCATTATAAAGGACATTGTCCTACCCTACACTTACATCCCACAAAACAAGAGTGTCCCAAGTGCTACACACTCTGATACTCAGGTTGTTTCAGATGTTAGCACTATAGCTTTCAGAGGTGCACCACCTGGGCCGAAGGGGATGTCTCCCCTTCCTCCCCAGGTGAGGTGAATAAGGGGGAGGCAGTGCACAATGCCCACTCTTCCCCGGCCTCTTTTCCACATTCACGAAAAGCTAATGTGGCTGATTTTAACCGATTGACACCATTCGCTACCTGGAATGCTAATGTGGCTAACTGTGCCTTGCTCGTCTCAGATGTTAATACAGTAAGCATTAGAGGCGCCTCACCTGGGTTGGAGGGGATGTCTCCCCTTCCTTCCCAGTTGAGGCCAATTGGTACAAGCGGTGCATGTTGCCCGCTCTTCCCCAGCCTCTGCTGTTCATTCAATTGCGGCCTGTCAATGTCATTAGCTATCTGAGGCGCAAGTTGGCTAACTACGGTCTGCTAGCCTCATTGGCACCTAATAAGGCTATGCAGCTACCGTGGCCTGCTGGCTCCATTGGTGACCTGCCCATTGCCCTGCAACAGGCAGAGGGTGTGATCCTCTCATGGCCAGTTCTTGGATGGCGCTTCATGGTATGGAAGTTGAGAGGGTAAGATTGAGCGACATCGGCCACCCTGAGGCAGTGGATGCAACTATTCAGAATGCGTGTACCCCTTCCACCTCCAGGGCTTATTCTATGCGCTGGCAGGTTTTTGTGGTCTGGTGCCAGGACAGGGACATAAATCCACATTCCTTTCCTTTACAGGATGTTTTGCAGTTCTTACAGGACCTGTTTCATGATGGCCGCACTGCTTCCGCAATGGGGGTGTTTGCAGCAGCGATGACAGCGGGCCATGATGGGTTTGGCCGCCTCACAATCAGTAGCCATCCCTTGCTCAAACACTTCCTGATGGGGGTCCATAGGCTGAGGCCCCCTACTCAACACATTGTCCCTCAGTGAGATGTGTAGACAGTTCTGGACAGGTTGGCTGGCCCGCCGTTTGAGCTGCTTGGGCAGGCAGACTTGGAGTTGTTATCTATCAAGACGGCCACTCTCTTGGCTCTTGCTTTGGCTAAGAGGGTGGGGAATCTGTTTGCCTTGTTGATCCATCCCTCCTGCATGTATTTCAGTGATGGCAAGGGGTTGGTGGAATTGTGCCCCAACCTGTCCTTCCAACTGAAATTCATCACCTTCCTCATTCAGGTCGAGAGTCATCCGTCTGAGACCATTCTTTCCTCCTACTCACACAAACAAGAAGGAGGCGCGCTTTCACACCCTGTGTCCGGTGAGTGCACTTTGTTGTTATGTGCAGTGCTCGGTGGCAGTCAGGAAATCCAACCGACTATTCGTCTGCCATGACGGTTGGGCTTAGGGAGCTCCTCTGTCAGCGCAACAGCTTGCCTACTGGATTTGTGATGCAATCCGCATCACAAATGATGCGATGGGCTGCCCCACCCCTGTGGGCCTCAGGGTGCACTCTATGATGGGCATTGCTGCATCTATGGAACTTTTCAGAGGATTGCCAGTGGAAGACATCTGCTTGGCGGCTTCCTGGTCCTCCACGTCAACCGTTGTGCAGTCATAACTCAGGGATATGACTGCTGACTCGGTACCCCATGTGGTGCTTGGTGCAGGATCTAGGGCAGGGGTGGGCAATCTTATCCAGAAAGGACCAGTGTTGGTGCAGGTCTTTGTTCCAACCAAGCAGTTACACACCTGTGTCTCCTAATCAAGTTCCTCAGTGAAGACTCTACTGGTTGATTAGTGGGATCAGGCGTGTAACTGCTTGGTTGGAACAAAAACCTGCACCGGCCCTTTCTGGATAAGATTGCTCACTCCTGGTCTAGGGTGACCTTGTCTTCAGTTGACTTCCAAGTCGGCTGTGTCAAGCCCCTGGCGGGTTGGTGCAGTATGGCGCGAGGCCCTCAGGAGGGGCAATGCTTGACCATTGGACTGCTGTTGTGTTGCAGTATGGTACGAGACCCTCAGAGGGGGCAGTAATGCTGCTGTGTAGGGTGCTGTTTGGCTGGTGTTGGACTAGTGTCAGCCGGGCCCAGCTGAGAGTACACTCATCCCTAACTGCCTTCACTTTAGGTGTGAACCAATAGCAAAGCCCGTTAGAGGGCGGAGCATGTACGACATAGATATAGTAGTTACCCTGGATGTCCCTGAACTCCAATTCTATGAGTATGTGCGTAGCCCTCTACATCATCCAACCTTCTCTCTCTCTCTCAGTTTCTTCATTCATCAGCCCCTCATAGTACTCCTTTCACCTTCTCAACACACTCTCCTCACTTGTCAGCACATTTCCATCTCTATCCTTGAGCGCCCTTACCTGCTGGACATCCTTCCCAGCTCAGTCCCTCTGGCTGTCCGTTTCTCCTCCCTTAGTGTCTAACCTCTCATACAACTCAATATATGCCTTTTCCTTTGCCTTTGGCACCTCTCTCTTCACTTTACGCTGCATCTCCTTGTACTCCTGTCTACTTTCTTCATCTCTCTGACTATCCCACTTCTTCTTTGCCAACCTCTTCCCCTAATACTTTGCTGCACTTCCTCATTCCACCACCAAGCTTCATTGTCTTCCTTCCTCTGGCCTGATGACACACCAAGTACCTTCCTAGCTGTCTCCCTCACTATTTCTACAGTGGTTGCCCAGCCATCTGGTAACGCTTCACTACCACCCAGTGCCTGTTTTAACTCCTCCCTGAACTCCACAAAACAGTCTTCTTTCTTCAACTTCCACCATTTGATCCTTGGCTCTGCCTTCACCCTTTTCCTCTTCTTGGTCTCCAAAGTCATCCTACAGACCACCATCCGATGCTACCTAGCTATGTTTCCCTGTCATCACAATGCAGTCTCCGATCCCTTTCAGATCACGCCATCTTCATAAGATATAGTCCACCCGTGTGCACTTTCCTCCACTGTTATACGTCATTCTGTGTTCCTCCCTCTTCTTGAAATATGTATTCACCACAGCCATTTCCATCCTTTTTGCAAAATCCACCACCATCTGTCCTTCCACATTTCTCTCCTTGACACCATACCTATCCATCACCTCCTGGTCACCTCTGTTCCCTTCACCAGAATGCCCATTGAAGTCCGCTCCAACCACCACTCTCTCCTCCTTGGGTACACTCTCCACCACCTGATCCAGCTCACTCCAGAATTTTTCTTTCTCTTCGATCTCACACCCAACTAGTGGGGCATACTATGTGCTGATAACATTCATCAATACACCTTCAATTTCCAGCTTCATACTCATCATTCTGTCCAACACACTCTTTACCTCCAACACACTCTTGACATACTCTTCACAATTACCCCTACCCCATTTCTCCTCCCATTCACACCATGGTAGAAGAGTTTGAACCCACCGCCGATGCTTCTGGCCTTACTCCCCTTACACTTGGTCTCTTGGACAAACAGTATACCTACATTTCTTCTTTCCATCATATCAGCCAGCTTTCCCCCTTTACCAGTCAGAGTGCCAACATTCAAAGTTCTGACTCTCACCTCCACACTCCTACCCTTCCCCCTCTCCCGCTGCCTCTGGACATGCCTTCCCCCTATTCCTTCTGCTTCGCCTGACAGTAGCATAGTTTCCACCAATACCCTGCTGACTAACAGCACCGGTGGCGGTCGTTGGTAACCCGGGCCTCGACCGATCTGGTATGGAAATCTGATTTATGATCCGCATATTTGATTTGGCAAGGATTTTACTCTGGATGCCCTTCCTGATGCAACCCTCCCCTAGGACTGCACGATATATCAAACATTTACCTTCATCGTGATATCAACATGCGCGATATACGTATCGCAAACGACTGCTTGAACTGCGATAAATTGCACGTGCCATGCATTCACACTCTGCATAACACTACGAGTTTGTGGTGCCTTTGGTGCCCCCTTCTGGAGTAAAGGTGGTAGTGGCACTTGGCCGATTCCGCCTCAGTAACAACAAAATATAATGGAACAAATAAAAACATTAGTTACTCAGTCTGCAAAACTGGTAAGACATCAGTTTTAAATTGAGACTGTTACGTAATCATTTATAATGTAAACCCCTAGTAGCTGCTATATTTAAATAGGCCTAGATGTTGTGTTAAAGTGATGAAGAAACTGTTTTGCCATGCAACTAAGTTGGTGGTATTAGTTCTTTGTCGGTATAGAGGCTGTAGCCAGATGCATTTTTTTTTCCAATAAAACCATGTTGCTGGAATGGAAATAATGCATTTATTTATTTATTTATTTATTTATTTTATTCAGTGTGCATAGGCTGTTCATTGTCTGGGGTCTGTGTTGGCAGCAAACCCAAAGCAGAAAGACATTAAAAATGTATACTTCAATATTTGTTTATTTATGGCGAATCGCATGTTTTCCTAACATCGTGCAGCCCTACATTGGGGCTTGATACCGGCACTACGAATGCACTGGCTTGTGCATCCTCAGTGGCTGGGTTTAGTCATCAGCGCTAAGCTTGACACACTGATGACTCATTTCGGTTTCTTATCAGTAATGGGAAACCAGTATCAATGTCATTTCCTCGTGCCCTGAGGTTTTCTGAGCAACCACATAAAGTTGAATTAGTTTTCCACACTCTAGTTGGTGGTTTTTTTCTTTTCTTCAACGTCATACGAGCTTTAATAATACCTTCAATGTAAAATACCAGAATACAAGTTTGCACGTTGTCCATTTTTATAACCCCCCCAAAAAACAAAAAGATAGATTGTACGGAACAGAATTAAAATTAAAATAAAAATAAAAAAATGGAAAAGCACATAAACAAATGGCAAAATAGATCAAAATGTAAACATAAATACACATTCAAAAAACAGGTGTATATATTAGTCATGGTTGTCTATAGCTAATCTACATTGTAATTTGATTGAATAAGAATCAGTTACGGAAGAGTACACAGTTTTTGCATTTTCGTATATCGCCATATCTTATAAAATTTACGTGTGCAGCCTCCTATAATCAGATAGTAAGACAGGCCGTGAGTAAACTGAATGTTAATTTGGGAAGCTGAGCTCTAAAACCAGAGGACTCTGATCGGTTATTGCAATACTTTTTATTATATGTGCATGCTTTGACAATGGATAGTAGCTTTTTATCAACGAAGAAGTAATCAATACATGAGTATCGACTGGTGCGTCGGAGAGAAAAATGAGTATTGTCTGGTCGACGGAGAAAGAAATCGCTAAGCGTCAACAGCCCCACATGTCTTCAGATATGACTGTAAACCCAAAGAGGACTTTGAGGGTGGTGAGGGTCTTATTGAGGAATCGGTCTAATGCTGGCTCCATGATGGTATTTATATCTCCCCCAAGTATTAATTGGTGAGTGTCGATACCAGAATTTCTGAAAACGTTACTATCATCCCCTTTACTATCATCCCCTTTAGAGGCATACACATTTGCTAAGACTAAAGGGGTGTTAAATAATGAGCCAATCACAACTACATAACGACCATTTGGGTCAGCTGTTACATCAGAAACAATAAATGGAGTAGATTTATGGATAAGGATTGCGGTACCCTTAGCTTTACTATTGAATTTAGAATGGAACATTTGTCCGACCAATTTATGCTGATTTTAGGGGGGTCTATATTTTTTTTGGGTGTGTTTCTTGAAGAAAGGCGGTGTTTACTTTGAAGTGTAAAAACTGGGAGAATACTTCATTACGTTTGGTAGGGCGTTTAAGTCCCCTAACATTCCAGCTGATAAAGTTAATATGGCAACCATTGGTTTCTGAAGTGGCGGCACGGTGGCGCAGTGGTTAGCGCACTCACCTCACAGCAAGAAGGTCTTGGGTTCGAGCCCCGGGGTAGTCCAACCTTGGGAATCGTCCCAGTTCATCCTCTGTGTGCAGTTTGCATGTTCTCCTCGTATCTGTGTGGGTTTCCTCTGGGGGCTCCGGTTTCCTCCTACAGTCCAAAGACATCTAGGTCAGGTGAATCGGCCGTACTAAATTGTCCCTAAGTATGTGTGTGTGGGTGGGCAGGCGGGCCCTGTGATGGCCTGGCGGCCTGTCCAGGGTGTCTTCCCGCCTGCCACCCAATGACTGCTGGGATGGGCTCCAGCATCCCCGCGACCCTGAGGGCAGGATAAACGGTTCGGTTTGATGGATGGATGGATAGTTTCTGAAGTTGAGGGTGTAGGTATCCATCATCTAAATTTATAGATGGGGGAAATATGAAGAATTATATTTATTCACTTTGTGATATATTTGGATTAACTGTGTAAGTATAGTATAGTCAACCTTAATACATCTAAACAAGGCAAAATAAATAACGATAGAAACATCAACCCCAGCCTCCCCGTTACCCTCAGTGTCATCCTCTAAAGAAAACAAGCACAAGATTCCCAAAGCTTCCTAGCCTTTTCTGAGACCATAGCACACTCTTCTTCGGCAATCCGTTGAAACGAGGATGACTGTGATGCAGTTTAAGCTTGGCAAGCACACCGGTGGGCCATCAGGCCCGCATTAGAACGACACCATCGTCCACATTTGTCACAGACGAATGTTGTTTGAGTTGGTCTGTTATGTCTTGCATGGTGGGCCTCATCATAGGCTTCTGGTCTCTTTTGTTCAACAGCTGTTCTTGATTGCCTTACTGTGGAGCGCCATCTCGGTCTGTCCAGGGCCACTGTCTCCCAGCTGGAGTCACCTATGCCGCAGATCTTCATGTGCCGCTTGAGCACATCTTTGAAGCGTAGCTTCTGGCCTCCCTGCTTCCTTTTTCCCAGGCACGGCTCCCTGTAGAAAACCTCTTTTGGTGGGCCCATCTGATTTGGAGCAGCTTTCGCTGATGACGAAGCCGTATGCTGGTGAGCTTCTTGATGTGCTTGCGATACAGGGTCACGCATTCAGCCTAATCTCAGCCATCGTCCTCTTAACAAGTAGGTCTTCTAATCCAGTGGTTCTCAACCTTTTTGGGGTCCTGGACCCCCCCCTGCGTATTTTTGATCTACCCTGAGGACCCCTCCACCTGATCTTGGGGGAGGGGGGTTGCAATTTGATAGAAACAGTAGAAACTGCAGTTTAAATTGCATTATAGCATTTATTCACTCTTTGGGGCAAAAATAAGAGCTTTCAGTTGTAACTTAGATATAGTTAACAAAACAGAATTCTTATGCAGTAACTTTCAGATATATGTAACAAAACAGAATATGTATTCAGTAACTTTCAGATATATGTAACAACACAGAATATGTATTCAGTAACTTTCAGATATATGTAACAAAACAGAATATGTATTCAGTAACTTTCAGATATATGTAACAAAACAGAATATGTATTCAGTAACTTTCAGATATATGTAACAACAGAATTGTTATGCAGTAACTTTTAACAATGCAAACGGGAGCGAGATCTCTTATTAAAATACAATAAAGTACACTTGTGAAACAGATGTAATTAGAGAAAAAAGTCCTGTTACCCTTTATAGTTTAGGTAGATAAAGGTCTCAGTCACATTTGAGTAAAATTATCCTATTTCTATAAATGTCATAGGATCTTTTTTTTTTAAAAGATATTTTATTTTCACGGACCCCTTGCAATTACACCACAGACCACTAGGGGTCCGCGGACCCCCGGTTGAGAAACACTGTTCTAATCCGTATACAGGAAGTTCCCGGGTTACGAACGAGTTCCGTTTTTGGGCCCGTTCTTATGTCGAGTTTGCATGTAAGTCGGAACAGTTACGTACAGTTCACGTCTAGCGTCAATTAGTCAAATGTTTGTCTTAGTATGTAGTGTGTATTTTACCTAAAACATCATACATATAATAATGCAGTAATAATAGTAAATATAACTACAGTGCAGTATTTATATTTGAGAGACTGTGTGTATAGGTATAAAAAGCTTTAAAAAAAAATCTTACTTTTTAAACTCCCCACCTGCCACTGTCCCTGTCCCGCCAGAAACGAGAGCCCGCTCGGGGTTCGCCTCCCCACCTCTCCGGGTAAGTGGGGAAAAAAAATGATAAGAGCGTTTCACCTCTCTCTGAAGTCTTCATTATTTCCAGTTGTGTTTCAATCTTGATCGTTTTCCTTTTCTTCGAGACATCGCCGTTATCCATTATCCAAACTGCTTATCCCACACAGGGTCGCGGGGATGCTGGAGCCTGTCCCAGCGGTCACTGGGCAGCGGGGGGGGGGGGGTACCCTGGACAGGCTGCCAGGCCATCACACAGGGCCCACACACACACACACACAGGCAATCTAGTATGGCCAATTCACCTGACCTACATGTCTTTGGACTGGGAGGAAACCAGGGCCCCTGGAGGAAACCCACGCAGACACGGGGAGAACATGCAAACTCCACACAGAGGACGACCCGGGACGACTCCCAAGCTAGGACAACCCGGGGCTCGAACCCAGGACCTTCTTGCTGTGAGGCGACCGCGCTAACCACTGCGCCACCGTGCCGCCTCCACCATCACTTACATCAGATTTACACTTTGAAGCCATGTTTACGAGGGTAAACACATGTGAAGTCAAAACAACGCACACAATGTCTACGCGATCTGACTTGAAACGGTGACGACGGCGTGGCTTGTTCTCCCTCGCGCCGATGAGCCGCCTAAAATGCCCAGTGTTTTGAACGTCACGCCAAGTAGTCTGTCTGTTTGTTAGTACAAACCGTTGCGTGTAACTTGATTTTTTTGAGATAATAGGATTTACAGAGGTTGGTTCGTAAGTGCGGGCGTTCGTAAATCAGGTGTTTGTAACCCGGGGACTACCTGTATTTGATCAATGCTTCAATTCACTGGTAAAGAGAAAAAACAGCAAATTTACTTAATAATTGTCGTCATAACGTCACTCACAGCAACAGCCCGCGTGGATGGAGTTAATCATAGTTCAAAATAGTTGTACAATAGTAACTTAAACAGCCCACCCGGCCACCCGGAGATAGAAGATGAGTGCACCCCACTGGGACCTGCCCTTTAACCCCATGGTCTTGGTTTCTTATCGAAGGAAATACACCACCGTGTAGAGGCTATAATGGTAGCCGAAAGGCTACAGAGCTTAACTAGTTCAATAAGCATGTAATCAATAATGTAAAAGAACTGCCTTTTAGAACATGAATGAAATCAAAGGCACACCTCAGTTATCAACATTGAAACTCCAAAATGTGTAGCCGGCACATTACGGATCACTGATGAAATGTCTTTGTTGGCGAGGTTCAAGGTTCAAGGGCGTAAGGTAAATCCGCACACGTTTAACAGTACATATCGGCCCTTTATAGGTCGGCCCTGTGATGGCCTGGCGGCCTGTCCAGGATGTCTCCCCGCCAGCAGCCCAATGATAGATATAGATAGATCGATACCGTTTATTTTGAACATTAAAAAAATAAAATGAAAATGTATAATAAAAGAAAACAAAAGAGGGGGGAAAAAAACCCAAAACAAGCAAGCGATATCATCACCAAACATTTGTTTCAAATCTCGGCAGTTCGAAAAGGAGTAGGCAGAAGGTAAAAAAAACTTGTCTAGTCCTACCCCCTATTTCTATTATAATATTCAACAGTGAACTGTGTGACTTAAATGAAAACTCAATCATCTACCACCAGTGACCATGATGTGTAGTAAATCAAACAAAGATAATTCATTCAGCAGAACAAGAACAAAGCAAGTGCAGAGCAAACATTAAAACAACTCAAGAACAACTCAAACAACATGCCTACATAGTTTATTGTCTATTATTGCCCCAAGAAATTTAATTTCACTCTTTCTATTTCTACGTTGTTAATCATGAGTTTCTTGATTGAGTTAATTTTACGGTTACCAAAGTCTATAAATTTTGTTTTACTTAAATTCAATGTTAGTTTGTTAGCATCAAACCACATCTTTAACTTCATCAGTGCCTTTTCCACTCTATCCAGGAGTTGATCCAGATTATCCCCACAGCAAAATAAATTTGTGTCATCAGCAAATAAAATGGCTTTCAGAGATTCAGACACTTGACAAATATTGTTTATATACAGAATAAACAGTAATGGTCCCAACACTGAGCCCTGGGGGACTCCACGTGTGACTTTCAGTAGGTGAGATTTGAAGTTTTGTAATTCAACATATTGATATCTGTCTTTTAGATAGCTGGTTAACCAGGAGAGTGCGGTTCCTCTAATTCCATGATTGTAGTTTTCTCAGTAATAATTCATGGTCTATGGTGTCAAATGCATTTTTTAGATCCAGAAATACCCCTATTACATATTTTTTGTTTTCTATTGCCATTGTCATTTCATCTATACATTCTATATACTAAGTGCAAAAGAAGTTCTTCTGTTTGCTCTAAAACCAAATTGCTGATCATACAGTACAATATGTTTTGTGATGAAGTCATGTATTCTTGAGAAGTACATTTTTTCTAGTCTTTCTGAGAACTGCGGAAGCAAGGAAACAGGTCTGTAATTTGAAAGGACGTGTCTATCACCAGACTTATAGATTGGTATAACTTTGGCTGTTTTCATTTTGTTTGGAAAAACACAGTTTGTAGGGATTGGTTACAGATGTGAGACAAAGGTTTTGCAATGCATTCGATGATATTTTTAACCATAAACATGTCTATTCCATTCCAGTCAGTGGACTTCTTGTTCTTGAAATTTTTACCCGTGTCAGTAATTTCTTTTTCATTTGTTCCCCTTATAAATATGGATTCTTTAACAGATGTTTTCTTGCTTTCCACATTATCTCCGCTGCCGGTATTTGCAGTTTCCTCAGGTCAACACTGACAAAAAACTTATTGAACTCATTTGCAACCATGGCCATGTCATTAATAGTTGAATTATTTCTAGTCAGGAAATGGGTAGGGTATCCTGCCTTCCCACTTCCTTTTTTAATAATGTAATTTAATACATTCCATGTTTGTTTAATATTGTATTTGTTGTTCTCTAGTAATTTACTGTAATAATCCTTTTTGCTGATTCTCATAATTCTTGTTAATTTGTTTTTATATATCTTATATTTTTGATCAGCTTCTATTGTTCTTTTCTTTAAAAATTCTTTATATAATAAATGTCTTTTCTTACATGCACTTAGTATTCCTTCAATTAACCATGGTTTTTCAGCATGTATTTGTTTACCTACTTTCCTTACTAGAGGACAATTTTTTTCATACAGCGTTACTATAGTGGACAGAAATGATTCATAGGCCTCATTTGCATCTTCTACATAAACTTTATTCCATTCTTGTTTCATTAGGTCTTCTTTAGAATAATTGATAGCATCTTGTGTTATGTGCCTTGTCATTTTAAAGGTTTTGATATCTTTCTTGGTCATGGTACAGCTCTGAATTTTTGCAGACTGGCCGATGGTCACTAGTGTCATCTATTATTATTCCACTTACTACTTTGCGGTCAATGACGTTGGTCAATATGTTGTCAATTAGGGTTGCACTGTGCGTTGTTATTCTGGTCGGTCTTGTGATTGCAGGATCTAGGCTGGTACTGTACATGGAATTAATGAACTCTGAAGTTGAATTGTGATCATGTGGGTTTAACAAGTCAGTGTTGAAATCCCCACAGATGAAAACCATTTTGTTGTTATTTATGTTGGTATAAAGTTCTGATAACTTTTCTCTAAAGGTATCAATGCAGGAACCAGGTTTTCTATAAATGCAGCTAATTAGTATATTTTTTGATTTCGCCATGTCTATTTCTACTGTGATACACTCCATGATATTATCCAAAACAAATAACATTTTACCAACAGAATAGCTTCTGTAATTTTTATCTATGTATCATGCAACCGCCCACCCTTTGATTGAGTTCTGTTAATGAAATAGCTTTCATATCCCTTGATCTCGTCCATGTCGGTTTGTCCCTCATTAAGCCAAGTTTCAGACATTGCTAGTGCTGTGAATTTTTTATCAAGTTGTCTTAACCAGTGTTTGACTTTTGAAATGTTTGAATTAAGGCTCCTACTATTGAAGTGAATTATTGATACTGTTCCATCCATATTTACACTTCTTCTAAACTGATCATCTGTATAGTATTCACAATCACTGTGAGTATTGTTATACAAGTTATTTTCAGGGTCAGTGTCATTTTCTATGTCTTGTGATTTATGATCCGTATATTTGAAGGTTTTCAAGTCCAGCCTTTCGTAATCAGCAGACGAGTGGCTGTTGATATCCGAACTTGTCGTGAAAGTTTTCAGTACATTCAGTTAGTGAATGAGTTTGTCTATTACTTTTTTGTGTTGTTCTCCCTTGTTGTGATATTATCCATGGGATCCTGCATCGTACTTGTCCAATTCACCGATATCCCCGATGACGTGTACTTTCGCTGCCTCTGGTGCTGATCCGTTTAGCTTGATGGAAAATTTTGCAGTTTGAAGTCCAAGTTGCTTGAATCCTGTTCTGCTTTTTCAGTACGCGGGCTTTTCTGGCAATGTCTGCATTTTTTTGGGTTGAATGGTCGTTGATGTTGACGTCGGTCCCCTGAAGCTCGCTTCCTTGTTTGAGGAGCGCTTGCTTGTTCTTTCTGTTTGTGAATCGGATGATTATTGCTGGTGTTTGCGTTTTTATTTTTGCTGGGCAGGGTAGGACAAGCCTCTACATCATTGCCGTCAATAGAAGTACCCTTACTGTCCAAAAAAATGTACAACTTGTTTCTCCAGTGATTCCCTTTCGGCCTCGGCCTCAGCGCGCCTGGCGGTGGTGTCATCGGCTGCGGACTCATTCCCCTGCGTAGGACCGATGCCTGGTTTTTTAGACCGCTGATGATCAGATCATTTACCCTGGAGTACTGCTCCAGGTCGTCGAAAAGATGTGTTTTTGTCCTTTTCCATGTTCTGTTTTTTTTTTTTAGCGATGGCCCTTCTGTTACGAGAGCCACGATCCTCTTTTGCTGTGCGGCTACTGTTGCTGTCTCTGCTGAAAGACAGTCGAGAGACTTCCTAATCTCCTCGACCTCCTCAGGGAGTCCTGCGTTTGTCTTGGGCGGCATTTCCACGTTAGCTTCATGCAAACGAGACCGGTTGTTTTCAGGTTAGTTTTACATTGTAGAGGAAAACGCAGCCGATGTTTCACGGTCTTGTTCAATTCAGCCGCTTCAGCGGTTGTGTTGGAATTGCAACTTAGCTTCGTTGAATAACAAGCGAAGTCGCGAAATCGCAGACGCTTGAAGGGATGCATAGATTGATCCGAGAAAGAACACGACTGCTGGGATAGGCTCCAGCATCCTCGTGACCCTGAGAGCAGGATAAGCAGTTTGGATAATGGATGGATGGATGATATAGGAGACCATACTGGACCTCCTCTTCTTTCTGAAGGAGTTCTTTCACCTCATTAAATGCCACTCTGTGTCTACTTAAGTCAAAACTATAATCTGGGAAGATGAGGATCTGCTTTCCCATCCCTTCTGCCTGGCCAGACGCTGGATCCGCTCCTTGTCCTGGAGGTTGTGAACTCGAAAGATGAATGGCCGTGGTTGGCCCCCCTCCCGAGGCACCTGCATCACAGCATGATGAGCCCTATCCAGGATCGGGGGCCCCTGAGTCTTTGGTCCAAATATGGCCCACATCTGCAGTTACGGCCCACATTTGGCCTTCCTTGAATGACAGCGTTGACTCAGGGTGAGTGTGACTGCCTCAACTCAGCCACACTTGGGCCACATCTGGCCCACATAGTATGTGCTGTAACCCAAGTCAAGCCCAGTTCATTATATTTGGGCCATGTCTGGTCCACACAACACTTGCCGTCACCCAAGTCAGGCCCGGCTTACGACATTTGGGCCACGTCTGGCCCACACAACAGTTGCCAGTGCCGTAAATGAGCCGTAAGTACCAAAAGTGCCCCAGATTAGGCCCAAATGTGTCTGCTATCTGCAGGACGCCCAAGCATGTCGTATAAAAGTTCGGCGACGAATTGTGTTGGATTTCCCTTTTCCAGACCCTCAGGTATTCGTATGATATGTAAATTGCATCGTCTTCCCCTATTTTCCAGATCATCTATTTTTGCCTGTAATTTTCTATAATCGCTGTCCAACTGTGCAAATTGCGTCTCTATGCTTTCCAAGCGGGCGTCCAAATTATTCGGCCCTTTTCGTGATCACGCGGTTTGTCACTACATGGCATCTAGGGCAGTTTTAATCAGAGGGATGGCTTGTTTGATCTCCTCCCGTAGGCCGTTGTCCTCCTCTTGAACAGCTTCATTGTCTGTCTCTTGGAACGCCCCGTAGCATGTCGGCGTCCACAGTGTTCTTGCTAGCCTCTGACTCTCGAGTTGCAAGCTTGCACAGCTTTAGGAGGTTTGGGAGGCTTTTTTTTTTGTTTTTTTGTCCAAAACTATTTCCAAAAACTAAAATACTTCACTGACTCTCCTAATATCAAACTATAAAAGTCACTTAATCAGACCAATTATGTACAAATTATAACTTATTTACGTATAAAAGTTTGGACCTCGTGGGTTACACATCTACTCCCTTATGCGTCCCCTGCGGAACGGTGTTTTTGTACTTGGAACCAATCATTACATTTATTTTTCTTTTAAAAGAAAAAGAGAGAGAGAGAGAGAGAGAAAAAAAAACATTGTTGCTTTCATAGGAAAGAAGCAGAAGTAAGCTTTAAAGTTGAGCAATATAACAATTTCCCTCAAGACCTTGGTGGCCAAAAGAAAGTAATGTTCCTCACACTCTAGGAAACATTTTGTTAACGCACACACACACACGCACACACACGCACGCACACTCTCTCTCTCTGTGGTTTGGTTTGAGGAATATGGCGTTTAAATAGTTTCAAAATCAGCATGAGCAGAAAAGCCTCCTCACGAATGCACAGAATGGTATCCGTGCACAGTCCACGTGCACAGCCTCTGCTCGCTCGACAAGCTGAGTTTTGACACTTCTCTGCCATAGAGGAAGTGGTGAAATTACTAAGCACAATTGGCAGGAATTCTGAAATCTATTTACAAGAACGTAAACACTTCTTAGCAATGAATTTAAAGTCTGGCTTTGTCACTCTACAATGCCACAAAAGTTATATATATATATATATATATTCATTTTCGCAAGAATATATATATATATAGATATATATATATATCTATATATATATCAACTCTTGCCAAAGTTACCTGACGTGATGCATCTGCAAAAAGAGTTGACAGATGAAGTCCGATAGTGTGGTTAAGCTGTTGTACAATAGTGACCAAAAAGCTTTGGTCTCATGGATGTGAGTGTGAACTAGACGGTGGATTGTTATTATCGTTCAGAAAGACGATCAGGAAAGAAAAGGAGTTGTCATTACCTGTACAGCTTGTCTACTACTACTTTCGTTAGGGGGCGCCACAGCGGATCAGCCGTTTCCATCTCTTCCTGTCCTCTGCGTCTTCCTCTGTCACACCAGCCACCTGCATGTCCTCCCTCACCACATCTCTAAACCTCCTCTTTGGCCTTCCTCTTCTCCTCTTCCCTGGCAGCTCCATATTCAGCATCCTTCTCCCAATATACCCAGCATCTCTCCTCCACACATGTCCAAACCATCTCCATCTTGCCTCTCTTGCTTTGTCTCCAAACCGTCCAACCTGAGCTGTCCCTCTAATATACTCCTTCCTAATCCTGTCCTTCTTCGTCACTCCCAGTGAAAATCTTATCATCTTCATCTCCGCCTCCTCCAGCTCCTCCTCCTGTCTTTTCGTCAGTGCCACTGTCTCCAAACCATACAACATAGCTGGTCTCACAACCATCCTGTAAACCTTCCCTTTAACTGTACAGCTTGTGAAATAAGAATATTACTTTTATTTCGATATCATTGTAAAACGGGTGGCTCTGAATTTAAACACACGGTGTAGGAAAGCATGAATTACAAATTGGCAATGGGAAGTCTACTTAGGCCTTTTGGTAGATGGCTGTGAAAAAGTATTTGCCCCCTCCCCGATTTCCTCTATTTTCGCATATTCTTGGCCAGTCACTCGAAATGATGATGACTGTGAGCAGTTTCAGCTCGGCGAGGACGCCTGTGGCCCATCGGGCCCACATCAGAGCAACAATATGGTCCACATTTGTCACAGACGAATGTTGTTTGAGCTGGTCTCTTATGTCTTGCATGGTGCACCTCATCATATTACAGGAGCAGGAATCAGAAACAATTTATTGTTATTTCTTTCATGTACTTGCATACACAAAAGAGACAAAATTCCGCCCCCCCCCAGCCCACAGCAGTGCGACACAAAAGACAAAAACACACGTCCCAAATTTCACACACATCCCAACACACACAGTTAACAACACAGTCCACTCAGCGCAACACAGTCCAGAAATTCCTCTGTCCAGAGAACGAACGCCAGCATTTAGTATTTGTCACACTAATTGTTTCAGATTTTCATACAAAATGTAATATGGAACAAGGAGAACGCGAATAAACGACACAAAATTCCATTTTTAAATGACGATGTAACCGGTTATTTTCTTGCCCGGTGCGGGATTCGATACGGGGTGTACTGCACCACAAGGCGACATCACTAACCGCTCGGCTAAAGGGTCAGACCCGCTAGCTAGGGGCTAACGTGTCTTATTAGTAGTTTACAATAATTTTACTTATTTAAGGAAAAAAGTTATTCAACACCAAATGAACCTGTGAGAAAAAGTAATTGCCCCCCCGCCCCCCGTAGCTAATTAACCAAATTTAATTGATCGTTGGATTCTATTAGAGCAAACACACCCAGGCTTTAGTACTGTCAGCAACGTGGAATCTAAACATGACTTATATGGAAAATTATCGTTAGTGAGAAATGGGCTACGAGGTCTCAACAGGCAGCACGCTATGCCGCCGTCAAAAGAAATCCTGGAAGAGAGGAGAAAAAGGGGTTTGGAAAGTGTCACAAGGCTATTTCTAAGGCCCTGGGACTCCAGCAAACCACAATAAGACAATAATGATTGTCTCCAAATGAGGAAAACTTCACTTACGTAACATCGCTAAAATTTGGTCTTTTCTCTCCATGGCTAATGCGTTTGTTTCATCCAGGCTGGATCACTGTAATGTTCTGTCCTCAGGTCTGCCACGTTCTAGTACTGAAAGTCTTCAGGTGGTTCACAATGCTGCTGCTAGAATCCTAACTAAATCTAGGAAATTTGACCATATTACACCAATTCTTGCCTCCCTTCATTGGCTTCCTATCCGTGTTAGATCAGAATGCAAGGTGCTTCTGCTGACTTATAAAATCCTAAGTGGGCTTGCCCCATGTTACCTGTCTGATCTCCTTAAACCTTACATGCCATCTCGAGCACTTCCTTCTCAAAGTACAGGTCTCCTGTGTGTACCCAAAGTTAAAAAGAAGTCAGCTGGTGGCAGCAGGGCCTTTTCCTACCGGGCTCCGTTCTGGTAGAATAACCTGCCTGCTGCCATCAGACAACCAGAGTCTGTTGAGTCTTTAAATCCACACTTAAAACTCATCTTTTTGCCTTCGACTACAAATAGTTGCCTTTAAGTTGAGTGCTTCACAACCTGGACTGCATGGCGGGTTGGTTTTCTGTCTCAATGGATTTACCCACCACTGTTCTGCCGACGAGATTATCGAGTATAGATTATGACTAATTGATGACTTAATTGATTATGACTAATGACTATTGCAAACTGTTCTCTTCTCTCACATGTCTTTTCTCTCTCTCTGTATGATGTCTTCTCCTTTCTCTTTTTCTGTGTGTCAACGGTGTCCCGTGAACCTCCCTTGTGTGCACGTGCGGTCGCTTCTCCTCCCAGGTCTCTGCGGGTGACGGTGGTCGCCACTTGGACGCCGCCTGCCATTCCCCCCTCATCGCATTTTATAAATTCATATAGTTTTTTTAGTTTTTTTTACATGATGCGTAACCTCTGTATTCTGTTCAGGACTCAAAAGCAGAAACCACATCCGCGCAGATACATCGGGTTCAGGCGACCAATGTCCCGCCTATATTATTGTCTGGCAACCGAAACAACAATCCGTTGGCACGGTGTCGTAATATTTTGCTCCAGCCCCACTCTCGTCGCCGGTCGCGAGGCGAGGAACGAGAGTGACGTTTACAGTTTCGTTGTGTACGCAAGTACATTTAAGAAATGACAGTAAATTGTTCCCGATTCCTGATGCGGTAGTCTGCAGCCCTCCCCGGATCGGCAGTGGGGGGGGGGTGGAGCAGTGATCGGGGCAGCTCGGAAGAGCGAGTCCCCCTCAGAATGGCTCAAACGAAACAAAATGGGGGTTTTTGGAGCGGCCTAGTCAAAGCCCTGACTTAAACCCCATCGAGATGCTGCGGCAGGACCTTAAACGAGCGGTTCGCGCTCAAAAACCCTTCAGTGTCACTGAATCATAGCAATTCGGTAAAGGAGAGCGGGCCAAAATTCCTCCACAGCGGCGTACAAGACTGAACTCCTGTTATAGGAGGTGTTTGGCTGCAGCTGTGGCTGCTGAAGGTGGCACAGCTGCAGCCAGCCAGCCAGTCCGTTCAGGGAGGCAATGGCTTTTTTCCACAAAGACGACGTGGGTGTCGCTGGGTGACTTTTTCTTCAATACATGAAATGGTCGTTGGAAAAAAATGTATTTTGTGTTTACTTAGGTGCTCCTTCTATCGCGCTTTGTATGAAGATCTGAAACCATTCAGCGTGACCGATGTGTGAAAGGAGAGGAAATCGGGAAGGGGGCAAATCCTCTTTCACTACGCTGCACATTGCAACACCACCCTGAGCAAACGTTAGCCGGACTCGGTTCAAAACGTTCATCTTGAAATTATTGCCCCTCGCTGCAATACGGCTATACGGACACTTTCAACAATAATTTCCCCCCCAAAACATTTCAGATGATTAATGCTGCTGACTTAAATGGTGGTCGTCGTGTTTTATGGTCACTGTAAGTGCTGTGAATGTTTGCTAGTTTGGACCACGCCAGCCAGACAAGCGAGAGGATTTTGCCGTAAATGAACGTATGAAGTTAGGGCCGGTGACACCCCCGCACAGCCCTCCATCGTGGGTAGTGCAGTAATGTCACTGCAAGTCATGGCCCCAGCCATCAACTGCCTACGGAGCAATGTTCTGAGAAATCTTTCTCTTTCAGTAATGTAAACCACAAAGCACCGCCCTCTCAAGTTTGTCTTTCCCGAGTACCTTTTTTTTTTTTTTTTTTTTGTTTAAGCGTGTTGTCTGCCTCTGACTTACTTACTTGGTCTAATAGCCCCTGATCTCTGCTCTGTGATTTCTCTCGGTGCTCCCTGTACTCGAGAAGACTGCAGGTTAGTCTTGCCAACTCAGTCTTAATATATGATATGATGCGCAATGCAATAAAATTACCACTGGCATTTTTCTTCATGTAAAATGGTCTTAATCTAGAAAACTGCTTTTACACTTTGATAGCATGCAGCCTTTTTAATGTTGTCTGATAGGTAGCAAATGTGCGCAACGATGATCTCTGTGTTGGCAGAAGAGTCGAGAAATCTGAAAAGCAGACATTTCTCTTAAACGTTCTTTCACAGTTTTTTTTGGGTCTGTTGTAATAAGGACGGATGAGAGAGGTGAGAGGAGGGTTTTGGTGTGCCATGGGTGCATAAGCAAACACTTTAGTGCAGGAATAGGGGCCAGCAGCCAGTCGATGTTTCCTGTTCAGGCACAGCCCACAGCTTGCAAATCAATTGCCCTTTGCAACCCATTAAACTGCAGGGCCGTGCGGTCCCTCCATATTTCTCATTGTCCGCGGACTCCTCTCCCCGTTGCAGCTAAACCAAACACGAGACGTCGGACTCGCATCCACCTTGTCGGCCAACCGAGCCACTCCTGACTCTCCCTGTCCCCTGATCAGATCAAACCAGGGGGGCGCAAAAATTACACCGTTGCCACTCATACTTTTGGTTTTTATGCGGTCATGATGAACGAGTTCTCCAGTGACGTTCTCAACATCAGCAACACAAGCGCACGAGGCAGACACGTCCACTCCTCGTCCTTAAGAGACGAGGGACTACTTTATAAACTCTGCCCACCTTTTGCCAATGTCAGACTCTAAGATAACACGGCTTATCTGCACGGCTCGTGTGTTGTTTTCAGTGGTAGTGTTTTGTGGCGGGTAGCATGGATACGTCCCTCGGTGGGTAAATATAAAGCGTTAGTCATGCACCGTCTGTCTGGAAGGGCTTTTTGTTAGCTTGCCGCCGCCACCCGTTTAGGCATGTCACAGTTTCCTACAGCCCCCCGTTTCTATAGTTATTTTTGCATACCACCAAAATGTGAGAAAATCCAGTTCCTAAAATGACAACTTCTGTTTTCTGAGTCCTCCTTGTCGGATCAGCGGCGGTGAAGACACAGCCTCTGGGTACGGACGAGTGGGGTTTTAGTGTGTGTGAGCAAGGTGTTGACTTTGAATTCTGAGAAGTTTGCGGATTCTCTTCTATCCCCTTGATAAATACAGTAGAACATGAAGCCGGTCATGCCGACCACGGAGGACTACTGGGTGAGTGACATTTCATTCTTCTTCTATTAGTCCGCGACCGCCCATCGTGCACAAGATGTGAGAAACTTTCTTTCCATTAAGTAGATTAATTAGTCATCTTGTATTTACATGATGACTAACACGAGCAAATGAAAACCTGAACCATAGGTCTCCGATCTTTTTATGCCAGGCCACAGAAATAGCCGTGTCGTACCATAAGTGGGACATACATGATAAATATTTGAATATATTGATGCGACCAATTAAGATTTTGAACATTCATTTTTCACCATTTTGGACATCTTTTTGACTCTCGAGTCAGATACTGCAATTGCCAAATTTAAGTCAAATAAAAAAAAAAGCAATGATTAGGTGTAAGACTTTGGTTACGTGGTAAATACACTGGATGATGATGAACGCTACAATTGTGTGCGAGCAAGACCGCAACTGCCAGGTGCAAAGAGGTTACATGGCAGTGTTGATGTGTGTTTTAGGGACCGCATGCAAAGACTCATAATGTGAACTCGGCATTGTGCCGTCCGGCATGAGATGGCTCACATTTTGCCCAAATATCTCACCGCAGGAGGTGTTTGCATGGACACCGGTTTGCGGTGATGTGGAGGCAGGGTAGGCAGTGCCTCACCCAGGCTAATATATTAAAAAGGGCATGCCGTATTCAGGACGGCTTGCTCCCAAAGCTAGCATTCGGGAATGCAGGCTGCCGAGGCAGAGTCTGCGTGTTGCCTCTCTCTCGCACAAATAAATATAGTCCGCCGCCTACCCGGCCGTGGACCTCGCCGCGCGTTACCGGCGGTTTGTATTTGGGTTGTCTGTGCAGGATTTAAAACTTGTCGGCAAGTTCACATTCTAGTCGAGATTTCCAGTCGTGCATTTCTCTCAAATGTTTGACACCGTTGTTTTGTTTTCTCCCTTGGACTGCAGCCTGACTATGACGAATATTCAAACTACAGCACGTTTCCCCCTGACATCCCGAACATGAGCCGTGCGGCCCCCTGCATCCAGGACGACATCTACAGTTTTGCTCGGACCTACTCCCCCGTGGTGTACAGCCTGGTGTTCGTCCTGGCCTTGGTGGGGAACGCGCTGGTGCTGTGCGTGATACGACGGTATCGGACCTCCGTGGGCAGCAGGGCCTGCACCTTCTCTCTCACCGACACCTTCCTGCTCCACCTGGCCATCGCTGACCTCCTGCTGGCCTTCACTCTGCCTCTGTTTGCCGTGCAGTGGGCCCGCCAGTGGGTGTTTGGCTTGGCGGCCTGCAAGCTCTCCGGTGCCCTCTTCTCCCTGAATCGCTACAGTGGGATTCTCTTCCTGGCCTGCATTAGCTTCGACCGCTACCTGGCCATCGTTCACGCCGTCAGCTCTGTCTGGAAGCGCCACTCCTGGCATGGCCAGATTGTGTGCGCCTTCATCTGGGTCAGCTGCCTGGGCCTTAGTGCTGTGGACATCGCCTTTAAGGAGGTGGGGCCGGTGGTCTCCTTCAGTCAGCACGAACAGCTAGTGTGCCAGTCGTGGTTCCCCCAGAACTCCTCACAGTGGCAGGTGGGACTGAAGATGACCAGCGTGGTGCTGGGTTTTGGGCTTCCCCTACTGGTTATGCTGTACTGCTATATCCGGATCTTCAGGTCCCTGTGCAACGCCACGAGGCGCCAGAAACGCAAGTCCCTTCACCTCATCATCTGCCTGGTGGTGGTGTTTGTTGTCTGCTGGGCACCTTACAACTGCTTCCAGCTGGTAGACAGTCTGAAGATGCTGGGTGTGATAAATGGAGGATGCCGTTTTGGCCGCGCCGTGGACATTGGGACTCTGGTGACGGAGAGTTTGGGGCTTTCACACTGTGCCCTAAACCCGCTGCTGTATGGCTTTGTTGGGGTAAAGTTCAGGAGGGAGCTAGGAAAGATGGTTGAGGAGCTGCTTGGGCAGAGACACTGGCTGGGGATGGAGGGACTGGAGAGGAGGAGGAGAAGAAGAACCGCTGGATCGTTCAGCTCTGCGGAGAGCGAGAACACCTCCTACTCTGTCATGGTGTGAACTCTGATACAGATGCGTTGAGAAAGAGGGAACTATGAGGAAAATGTGTGTGTGTGTGTGTGTGTTGCAGGAGGTGTTCAAACATGGGGAGGACCTGATAAAGACTGTGCTCTTGGAAGAGGACGGATTTCTGTATCTGATTCCCCCCCCCCCCTCATTCTTCCAGTGTCACAATAATTTGAACCGGTTCATCTTGACACAGCGTTTATTGGAAGAAACGTTGCATCGCTCATCTAAGTGACCTCTTCAGTCTCAACTGACTGCAGGTGTCCCCACCCTTATGAACAATACAGCTGTATAACGAGTGAAACCAGCGATCGGTTTCATATGCAAATTACCACGATCATTAACTAGACTTGCAGTGGCCATGTGTGCTAGTCACAGAGGCCTGGGGAATAGTTGCAATCGCAGCATTGTAAGATGGTGACAGATGTACTCTTCGTCCCCCCCCCCCCCCGGTTCAGGGATGGTCGTTCCCTCTTCACAGATGGCCTCTTTGACTTCCTGTTCAAACCAGCGTTCCTCCCTATCGAGGATGTGCACATCCTCATCCTTGAAAGCGTGGCCACCGGCCTGTAGATGGGTGTAGACTGTAGATGGTGTAGGTGGTGGAGTCCTGGCCTGACGTGTTAGCTCTCCTGTGTTGTGTCATCCTCTTGGCCACCGTCTGTTTGGTTCCCCCGATGTACAAGTCACGGCAGTCCTCCCGGCACTTAACAGCGTACGCTATATTGATCTGTTTGTGCCGGGGGACCCGATCCTTGGGGTGCACCAACTTCTGGCGCAGCGTGTTTTGGGGGTTTGAGAGCAGCTGAGATGCGGCGTTTGGAAAATACCCGTCTCAACTGTTCCGACACCCTCGCCACATGAGGAATCGCCACTGGTTTACGCTTAGGCAGCTGTGGTCCTTCTCCTCTCTTCGGTCGGCTGGTGCACCGTTTGGCCGTCTTCCTGGCTTTGACAAAGGCCCAGTTAGGCTAACCACACTTAGCCAGGGCCTGTTTAGTGTGGGACTTCTCCCCTTCCCCGTCCGCTGTGTCGGTGGGGACGTTGTCAGCTCGGTGGTCCAGTGTACCGATGACTCCTATTAAGCTCCAGTGGATGATGAGAGTCAGACCTTAAGTACTGATCAGTATGTGTTGGCTTACAGTAAACATAAACAAAACGTCCCCCGTCACCGATTGCAATTTCACAGTCTAGGAAGGCCAACCCTGTCATTTCTCACATCCTCCCTGGCGATCTTGATGTGGTTGTCCACAGAGTTAATGTGGCCGGTGAAATGTGGTATGTCCTGAGATTTGATTTTAACCCAGGTGTCGTCCACAAATCTGAACCAATGGCTAGGAGGTGTCTCTGGATAGGACATCAGAGCCCTCTTCCTCCGTAAACAAGTTGGCCACTACAGGTGAGACTGGGGAACCCGCGGCACCCCCGTGCCCCTGTCTATAGTACTGCCCCCTGTATGTGCAGTACGTGGACTGAAGACACAGCTTCAGGAGCAGACACACTTGATCAGTGTTAAGGGTAGTCCTATTGCTACGGGTGGGGTTGTTTTGTCATTTCATACGGACCACCTCCACCGTTTCATCAACAGAAACGCACGTGTAGAGAGACTACACATCATAAGAGACCACTGTTTCATCCCCCTCTGTAGTGATCATTACTGCCTACCAACGGGTTAAGAATAGATGCCAGAAACTCGGAGATGTTATAGGTCACTGACTTAATCATACTAACAGTAAGCTGTAACGGCACATCCTGTTTGTGTATCTAAGGTAACCCATACAGGCTAGGTGTCACTTCCCCTGGGTATAATCTGTGGTACAACATTCTGCCTATGGCATTGTCCTGTTCTAACCTCTCCAGACAAACCTTTTTCTTGTAACCAGTGTCTGGATCTCGTTTCAGGGTCTCACAAGTATTCATGTCGCTTAATTAGCGTCATAACTTCCTCACGATAGTGTGTGTGGTTTGATAAAACCGTGCATCTGCCTTTGTCTGCGGGAAGGACGATGACGTTAGGGTCCTCATGTTTGCATATGAAACTGATGGTTGTTTTCGGTCACTGCAGCTGTGTTGTTTATGAGGGCGGGGACACCTGCAGGTCACTTAAGACGAGTGATGAGACGTCTCGCCCAGTGAACCTCGTGTCCACATGAACCGATTCAGCTTCCTTTGAGTTTCGTAGCTGGATTATTGAGCACGCGTCGAGACAGACTTCGGCTAGCTCTCCGTAGTCGGATCAAAGTCGATCAGGTTTTGCATATGCTGTTCTGCGACTCGCGTAATAAGCACGCTGTTGACGCAAGTTGTCTAAGATTACAGAAGGACGTAACGTGGAATATGAGCTACATGATGTGCAAAGTGTGAAATATATGATATTTTAGATTTGCCGTGAGCGATTTGATTTGCCGAGTTGTTCTTAAGTTTCCATTGAAGGTGTGCTGCAGAGCAGGCTCCACGGCAGGGCACAGAAGTTGCTGACTTTTATTTTCAAGGTGCGTGTCTTGTGCAAGTTCACTATTTCAACATTGTCTGTACAACAGCATGCTCTGCACTGAGGAGTCACACTGCGGTTTGTGGTCTCATCTCCGGCCCTTTTTTTCACAGCTTTTTGCCCTTTTCAAATCTAATTGTTTTTGCATTTTAACTTTGTGATTTTTAACAATCGCAGCTAACCTGTCATACGCCTCTAGCTTGAAAGTAAGTAAATGAAACAGAACATTATTAATATGAGATTCTGTGTAACACGGTTGTTATTCTCCGGCTTGTGGTTTTTTCGGAGGGCTCGAGTGTACCTCAATAAAGATATGCGGTGTTTGCATTAAAAATGGGCAAGTATCCATCGATTTATTACGGATTTTTAACTACGTTTGTCGTATTGTCCAAACATTTTGCGTGGAAAAATAAACAATATGTTTCACTCATCATGGTGACAACAGAACCGGTCGTCACGCTCACTTATTTCATACGATATTGAATGAACGATGATTTCTTTTGCACGTGTACATAAGCAGGGTATAACATACAGATGTAAGCCATTGGCAATAATCTGAAGTGATCAACAAGTACATCGAACTCGGCGAACAATTCTCCGTATGCCTCAGGTTATTTGTGACATGTCGAGAGAGGAGTAGCAGGAAGTGTGCACTTATTTTTTTCCTACCCCTCCTCGCCCACTCTTAAGTAGGTGAGGGCTCTTAACTCTTAATTCAGCCACTCTGCATTTCCAACTCAATCCCCGCTGTACTGTATAGGTCACATTCAATGCAAGTTGTGCTGCACTATAAACTACTGTGAACAATAAGAGAAAAAAAGGGAGGACAAAAAACCACATGAGAGAAAGAGAGTAAAAAAAAGAAAAGCACATCCTAATGTCGGGTACCAAGAATAAACGCACCTCAGTGCGACGTACAACTCAAATCTCCATCCGGTGTCACGGAGAGGAAAATTAAAACCACGTCATAAGAAATGTTTAGAGATAAATAAAGCTTAGACAGTTACCACAACTCGTCATTATCCCTGTATCTCTTGATAACCAGTTCTTTGTACTTCTTCTTGAACTGTGTCATGTGTGTACTTGCTTTGAGTTCCATGCTCAGACTGCTCCACAATTTTACCCCACAGACCGAAATGCCCAAGCTCCTCAAAGTTGCACCAACACGTCATTTCTTGGAAGTCTAATTTCCCCCTCAAATTATGTTCCCCCTTCTCTATCTGAGAATATGTTTTGTGGATTACTCGGGAGTAGATTGTTTCTTGCTTTGAACATTACTTGTGCTGTGTTCAATTCTACTAAATCCCTGAACTTCAAGGTGCTTGACTTTAGAAATAGCTTGTTGGTGTGTTCATGATATCCTACATTATTAACTATCCTTGTGGCTCTTTTAGTAGTGTGCATAATGGTTGCAGGTTGATTTTGTGGGTGTTACCCCATACCTCCACACAGTAGATCAGATATGGTAAAATAAATGAGCAATACAGAGTGTGCTATGATTTATGGTCCAGAATGTGTCTTGCTTTTCTCATGACTGCAGCGCTCCTTGCCGGCTTTGCTCGCACACACGTTATGTGAGGTTTCCTGCAGGTTTTGTGGTCTAGCATCACACCTAGAAATTATTTTCATAAAGTCTTCCTCGTTGGACATTGTCAGTCGCTACTTTTACTCTGGTGTTTATTTTATAATTTCAAAACAACATAAACTATTATTTTTTTGGTCCAGATTTAAGGATAATTTTCCATTTCTATTGTGGTCACCTCTAAAAGCTGCTGTAAATTCTCACCAGGACAACATATATTCGTGTCAACCGCAAATAAAACAAATGTCAATATTTTTTATATCTTGTATACACCATTTAAGTACAGAATGAACCGTTTTGAGCCTAAAATCGACCCCTGGGGTACACCACAAGTCATATTCATGCGTGACGATTTATGTTCGCCTATACAAACAAACTGCTGCCTGTGACTTAAACAGCTTCTTGGCCAGTTCCACACCTTTCCAATCCGTCTATTAATCCAGTGTTTCTCAACCGGGGGTCCGCGGACCCCCTAGTGGTCCGTGGTGCAATTGCAAGGGGTCAGTGAAAATAAAATATCTTTAAAAAAAAGATCCTATGACATTTATAGAAATAGGATTATTTTACTCAGATGTGACTGAGACCTTTATCTACCTAAACTATAAAGGGTAACAGGACTTCTTTCTATAATTACATCCGTTTCACAAGTATAATTTATTGTATTTTAATAAGAGATCTCGCTCCCGTTTGCATTGTTAAAAGTTACTGCATAAAAATTCTGTTGTTACATAGATCTGAAAGTTACTGAATACATATTCTGTTTTGTTACATATATCTGAAAGTTACTGAATACATATTCTGTTTTGTTACATAGATCTGAAAGTTACTGAATACATATTCTGTTTTGTTACATATATCTGAAAGTTACTGAATACATATTCTGTTTTGTTACATATATCTGAAAGTTACTGAATACATATTCTGTTTTGTTACATATATCTGAAAGTTACTGCATAAGAATTCTGTTTTTGTTAACTATATCTAAGTTACAACTGAAAGCTCTTATTTTTGCCCCAAAGAGTGAATAAATGCTATAATGCAATTTAAAATGCAGTTTCTACTGTTTCTATCAAATTGCAACCCCCCCCCCCAAGATCAGGTGGAGGGGTCCTCAGGGTAGATCAAAAATACGCAGGGTGTCCAGGACCCCAAAAAGGTTGAGAACCACTGTAATCCATCGTTACTAATAGTGTCAAAAGCCTTTTTTTAGCTCTATAAATATTCCCACAGCAAACTGCTTTTAGTCTGTGCCATTGGTTATCGCTTCAATTAATGCAGCGAGAGCCACCAGAGACGCGGCTCTGTCTGGCCGACAGCCCAGTCGGTCCGCAGATGGTGCTCCTCCGTGAACGTGTTTAGTCTTGTCCTTGAGGTGCAGGGTTGGCTGACGACGTTATGAACGTGGACACATTTTAACCGTTGTTGTTAACGTCCCGATGTGTCGATAGTTCGCGCGCGCGCGTGTCTGTGTCCGCGGCTGGACCCATCAGCCTACTTTTTATTATTATTATTATTATTATTTATTTTATTTTTTTTTGGTGCACAGTTGTAACGTCTGCACGATGAAGAACCCCCTCGTGGTTCCGGTTACATCAAGAACCTTGTTGTCGAGATCGCCGCCGCTCGCGCTCCTCGTTCACGTTCTAGCTCGCTCGACCCGCGCCGCTTTTTCCGTCGCCGCGCGCGCCGGCTCGGGCTGCAAAACGCGTTGTGTTTGAATGAAGGCGAACGAGAAATCGATCGCGCCTCGCAGCCCGGCGGACGGTTCGCGGCTGGTCTCCGCGCGGGAGGTCCGGAGGAGCACCGGAGGAGCCGAGCGTGAGTCTCCTCGTTCGCCGCGCCACCACAGGGAGGCGCCGTGGTCTCCGGTGTTAAAACGTCGCTCAAAACTAAACGCACAATGCTGCAAAATGCAGGGTTGTTGGCTCGACTCGCCATGCAACTGGATGGCGACGAAATACTACTTCTGGCATTAAATTCACTTTACTTTTTTTCCACTCCTCCGCGCGTTGTCACCGTTGGCCATGCGCGCGCGCGCGCGCGGAGGGAGGGGGGTCATTAAGTTCAAGTCAGTCAACCATCCTTGGCCACAGGTTCCTTAAAACGTGTTCTTGGCGAGTTGGGAACCGACGGTACGAGCCCAGGGTGGCCCGTTTAAATTTAGAGGGTCTGTCAAACCACTTTGGAGAAATACACAACTGCTAAAAATCGACGTTTTGTTCATAAAGACGGTATTGCACTGACGGCCCATACAGAACATCCGCAGGGCGGCCAGGGACGAGAGAAACCCGGTGACCTTAAAGGGACATTTCGCCAATGGGTTTGTGTATGTACACTCACTGCTGATGAGTGATGGGATCGATTGAAGCGGTACAGTCCTCACTGTGCACTATGTAGAAATGGGCGTGTCCTGCTCACGAGAGTCTTTCCCACAGCGCCCACGTGGACCACAATGCATTGCTGCACGTGTAACTGACTAATAACTGCTTTCTGTCTTTGCGTTGTGTAGTTGAGTGAGACACACGCACCGGAGTCGGAGATCCGGATCGGCCCTGTGTGATGGCCCGGCGGCCTGTCCAGGGTGTCTCCCCGGGGGCCTGCCGCCCAAATGACTGCTGGGATAGAGGCCCCAGCATCCCCGCCACCCCGATTGGGATAAGTGGCTTGGATAACGGATGGATGGGTTGATCACGGTCACAGCTGGAAATCATCTCAGTAGCTACAACCAAAGCTCGGCCTTCTCCCCGTTGTTTTATGGATGGTCAGTCAGCAGAGCGGCCTTGATGCAGTTTATGTCATGAAACCCGTGACAGTTAAACACGTCTGAAGTCTTTTAATGAGGAGCTTTGAAATTATGACAGCCGGATCTCGCTCGTTTCACGTCACACTTGGTCGCATTCGTGCGAGGGTCCGCCCGCGTCCACTGACTGAAAGGGTGAAACGCCAGATAGCAAAACTGCTGTGGCCCGGACCCGCCCCACACCCGACACTTTCATCCGGCCCACATACCGCGTGGGACGACGGCACTTGGGGCGGTCCGCTCCTGTTTTCCAGATCTGGGCCAGAACCGAGCCATAGCAATGCTGCATGTGCCACATATTTGCCAAAGGTGGCCCATATTTGTTGTGTGATATTTGGGCCATATTCACCATTTACCACACGGGCCACTTCAGGGTCACATCCAGATCACATGTTGCCCAGAGCACCGCGTCTTTGCCAAAAAAGGCCCACATTTGATTTGGCATATTTGGGCCATATTTGTTATTATACATGTGGGCCACTTCAGGCTCACATCCATTTTGTCAGGGTCAGAAGAAGGCCATCAGTGCCGCATCGTTGCCTGAAGTGGCCCACATCCGGACGCTGTCTGGGATATTAGGTAAGATGTTTTTTTTTTATCTTGAGCACTGCATATTAATAACTTTTTTTTTTTAACCATATTTCCTGTACAATCAACTTGGGCGCAGCGCAAAAGTCTCACAATGGCAGGAAAACCATTTTTTTCCGTCGGTGTGTGCCTGTATTTCCCTTCTCACGGTAGGAGAAAACATCGGCGAAGGGGGATACGAAGGCCTGGCGAAGCTCTGCACGCCACGGTGTGGTGCACTCCTCTAGTGGAGAACGGTGTACGCTTTTCACCGTACTAGAGTTGAAAGTAGCTGTTGCCGCCCGCAGAAGTGAACTCCTAAGGTACCCCAAAAACATCACGGCACTGGGCAAAGCCCCTGTCTGAACGCAATGATTTATTTAGGGAGTAAGAGATTGTGTTTCTGAGCGTTGAACGATCCCCAAGTATCGGGTTCGGTGACGTCTGCGTGCGAGTGCCGCTGACGGTGCTGTCTGAGTTTCCTGTGTGCAGCTCTGACTGGGCGAAGATGTAAACGATAAGAGTCGATCTGTTTCAGTGCTGACACAAATAGTTTCAGAATAAAGATTTAGTTTCGATTTTATTTTTTTTGGGCGGCGTGGTGGACCAGTGGTTAGCACTGTTGCCTCGCAGCAAGAAGGTCCTGGGTTCGAACCCTGAGGGTGTCCAACCTTGGGGATCGTCCCAGGTCGTCCTCTGTGTAGAGTTTGCACGTCCCCCCCCCCCCCAGATACCAAAGAATCGTTGGGCCCACATCTGCGGTTATCTTACGGCCCACGTTTGGCCTTGAATGTTGACTCAGGGTGAGTGTGGCTGCCTCAGCTTAGCCACAGGCCTACCTTATATGGCCCACGTCTGGCCCGCATAGTATGTGCTGTAATCCAAGTCAAGCCCGGCTCATCACATTTGGGCCCCGCCTGGCCCACGCAGCAGTTGCCAGTGCCGTAACTGAGCCGTAAGTACCGAAAGTGCCCCGGATTAGGCCCAAACGTGTCTGCGGTGAATTTGCTCCAGGTGCTCCGGTTCCCCCCACCATCAAAAAGACATGCATCTGTAAAACAGACCATAAACCCTGATTTTCACACAGCCATCTTCGGCCTACCGCCCCCTGACTGTAAGGTCACAACTTTGCAGTGCCTCGTTACCAGCACGCAGACTGACCCTGTTCAACTGGAAGTCGAATAAAGCGGTATCGTTTGTGCAGTGGTTGAGGGAGGCGCTGCCCTTTCTAGCTGTAGAAAAGATCCGATATAAAATATGTAAAACCCCGCAAAAACTTTACTTTGACCCGGAGTCCTTTCATAGACTCTACTGAAGGTTTTACCCTTTTGTTGAGTGTACTGTTTATTTACCTGGTTGTCACGACAATACTTATATAGATACATGTGTACGACTTTGTATCGTCTTCAAAAATATGGTTATTATGTGGAATTGGAATAAGAAATAATAAGAGCCTTGGGGGGGGGAATAAGAGCCTTGGGGGGGGGAAATAAGAGCCTTGGGGGGGAGGGGGGATTCCTACATGTTTATTTTTGTTGTTGTTGTTGTTCGTGTGCCTTGTATACCTGTTCCAAAAAAAAACTTAAAAATTGGAAAATAAAGTTTTCAAACAACAAAAAAAAGAAGAAGAAGAAAAAAGACACGCACGTTGGGGTTAATACTCCTGTCTGCGCCCCTGGACCGAGGCAATGGCGAGATGGACACACACACACACAGACACACAACCTAGATAGATAGATAGATAGATAGATAGATGAGCACCATTCTCTCGTCTTCGTGGATTACTGCACGCAGTACAGTAGTTTTGAACCGGCACACTGTCGCCACCTAGTGGCCACAGTGCCGCCATGCGCCCTGTTGGTCTTTCTTTGTGTCTTCTCTGTGGTGGGCGCGTGACGCGGCGGCTGTCAGTGAGCGAGCCGTGAGGAGCTTTCGGTTTGCAGACTGAGGAGGTGGAGAGAAGTGACGCGCGGACTCCTGCGAGCAAACACGCGTCGAGTAGCGTACCTAGAAAAGGGTTTTTCGGGGTTTTTCTGGTTTAATTGCAGGAGTTGTTGGACCCGTTTCCACTCCCCGTGTTCTGTTCTGAGCGATAAGGGGGCGAGATCCCCCTGGGAATTTCTCGGGATAATCCCGTTTGCTGTGTCTTCTGGCTTGTTTGCACGTCGGGAGTTTTCAGCGGAATCTGACGGCCACCTGACAGCTGCCCTCTCTCGCCATCTCCCGTCTGGGACGCCAACGGTGAGTGTGTGATACTCAGCACAGCGAGAGGCGGCCATTCGGTTCTGTTGCACGGTACGAAAATCACCTCTCGGGGTCGGGACTCTCCAGACTTGTGTGAGACGGGTCACTCGTCATAACGACTAATTAGTCAACTTCGTGCTTGGTCAAAGTTACGTGGTCGCCGCGCGATAACGCGCGGATCGATGCAACGTTGCAGCAGCGCCCCCCCCCACGTAGTTAGCAACTCCTTGGGGGGGGGGGGTCACAATTTTCGACGGTCGCAAATTTCGGCGTAACACCGATCTGGAGACGACCCTCGCGTTCTTGCAAGTCTGCAGGTCGGATTTTCATACCGCGCTGAAACGAATGGAACCCGACGGCTGACGGGAACTTGGGGGGGGTGGGGGGGGTCACAATTTTCGACGGTAGCGAATGTCGGCGTAACACCGATCCGGAAACGACCCTCGCGTTCTTGCGAGTCTGCAGGTCGGATTTTCATACCGCGCTGAAACGAATGGAAACCGACGGCTGACGGGAACTTGGGGTGGGGGGGGGTTAGAATTTTCGACGGTCGCAAATTTCGGCGTAACACCGATCTGGAAACGACCCTCGCGTTCTTGCGAGTCTGCAGGTCGGATTTTCATACCGCGCTGGAACGAATGGAACCCGACGGCTGACGGGAACTTGGGTGCACACTGTACCGTTGACTACCGCTCTACCTGGCCGTACTGCTACATTAATGCCCCTTATCTTGTGCCCCACCTGTTGTCTCCTTTACAGCTACACATCGGAAGGGCTTTACAGCCACAGGTCGTCTGCACTGTCATTGCGATTGTAGTGCCGTCCAAGGTCTCAGTTGGGATTCAGGGGGTGTGTGCGTGTATTTTACGACTCGACTTAATGAATGTGACTGTGTATATGTCGCAACCTCGCGTCTGATTAATACGACGGTTGTTTGGAGGCGAGGTAGTCGTCTCGTTGGACAGAGTGTGTGATCACTGTGAAGGAATCTGTACTTTCCCGTCAGAGCCCACTCCGCTGTTGCTTCATCCAGTGACGTCAGCACCATGTGAGTTATGTAGGGGTCTGACCGAGAGTGTTTATAAAGTCCGAATCGCCTTGCACAACTGAGCTGTGCTATGCCGAGAGGGAAGATCGGTGTATCACCAAGTGCATCCTTTTTTAACCTCAGACGTTGTACGAGGACAATATCCGAACCGCTCTGCAGCGGTTTGTGCTCAGATTCTGTCCGTGCTGAACTTCTGACTCCTCCACAGACAAACATGGAG